>NW_013668302.1:112420-115503 GCF_000517525.1 Limulus polyphemus
GAAGGAAGAGAGGCACCCTGACACCAGTTTGGTACACAATCTTGAAACAGACAGGAAGGAAGAGAGGCACCCTGACACCAGTTTGACACACAAACTTGAAACAGACATGAAGGAAGAGAGGCACCCTGACACCAGTTCTATACACAAGCTTGAAACAGACAGGAAGGAAGAGAAGCACCCTGACACCAGTGTGGTGTACAATCTTGAAACAGACTGGAAGGAAGAAAAGCACCCTGACACCAGTTTGGTACACAATCTTGAAACAGACAGGAAGGAAGAGGGGCACCCTGACACCAGTTCTATACACCAGCTTGAAACAGACATGAAGGAAGAGAGGCACCCTGACACCAGTGTGGTATACAATCTTGAAACAGACAGGAAGGAAGAGAGGCACCCTGACACCAGTTTGGTAAACAATCTTGAAACAGACAGGAAGGAAGAGAGGCACCCTGACACCAGTGTGGTATACAATCCTGAAACAGACTGGAAGGAAGAGAGGCACCCTGACACCAGTTTGGTACACAATCTTGAAACAGACAGGAAGGAAGAGAGGCACCCTGACACCAGTTCTATACACCAGCTTGAAACAGACATGAAGGAAGAGAGACACCCTGATACCAGTTTGGCACAGAAGCTTGAAACAGACAGGAAGGAAGAGAGGCACCCTGACACCAGTTCTATACACCAGCTTGAAACAGAAAGGAAGGAAGAGAAGTACCCTGACACTAGTTTGGTACACAAGCTTGAAACAGATGTGAAGAAAGAGAGGCACCCTGACACCAGTTTGGTACACAAGCATGAAACAGACAGGAAGGAAGAGAGGCACCCTGACATCAGTTTGGTACACAAGCTTGAAACAGATAGGAAGGAAGTAAGACAACCTGAAACTGTTTCTGTTTATAAGCTTCAAACAGACGTGAAGGAAGAGAGATATCCTGAAACCAGTTCTGTACCCAAGCTTGAAACAGAAAGGCAGGATGGGACTCAACTTGAAACACATCAGTTTAAAATAAAAAAAAGAATATTGGTGAGCATTGTAACAGGGGATATTTTGAAGGATGATTATAGTAATGAGAGAGAAATATTTCACACAGATAATATTGTGACAGAGGATTTACAGTCTGCTAGTTTATCAGATAGAATAGAAGAGGAATTTGAATCAGAACAGTATGAGGAAGTTGATGTCCAGGATTTAAAGTATGTCAGTTTGTCAGGTGGAATAGATGAAGAACATGAATTTGAACTGTGTGAAATGGATGAGGATTCAGAATATTTTAGATTGTCAGACAGAATAGAAGAAGAAAATGAATTAAAACTATATATGCAGGATGACATGGAAGATTTAAGATCTGCTAGATTTTCAGACAGAATAGAGGAAGAAAATGAATTGAAACTATATATGCAGGATGACACTGAGGATTCTGAGGATTTAAAATCTGCTAGATTGTTAAACAGAACAGAGGAAGAAAATGAATTGACACTATATATGCAGGAAAACATTAAGGATTTAAAATCTGCTAGATTGTCAAACAGAATAGAGGAGGAAAATGAATTGAAACTATATATGCAGGATGACATTGAGAATATAAAATCTGCTAGATTGTCAAACAGAATAGAGGAAGAATATGAATTGAAACTATATATGCAGGATGACATTGAGAATGTCGAATCTGCTAGATTGTCAAACAGAATAGAGGAAGAATATGAATATAAACTATATATGCAGGATAATATTGAGGATTTAAAATATGCTAGTGTGTCAGACAGAATAGAGGAAGAAAATGAATATAAACTATGTGTAGAGGATGATGTTCAGAATTTAAAATATTCTAGTTTATCAGAGAGAATAGGAGAAGGACCTGGACTAGGGCTGAATGTATGTGAAGATGTTGCTAATTCCTGCTTTGTCAGTCAGTTAGAGAAAAGAGTAAAAGAACATGAATTGGAATTGTATGAGCAGGATGATGTTGGTGACTTAAAAGGTTGTAGTTTATCAAACAGAACAGGAGAAGAACCTGAACTAGAACTGTATGAAGAGAACGAACTTGGGGATTTAGAATATCATAGTTTGTCAAACAGAATAGGTGAAGCATATGAATTTGAACTATGTGAGAAGGATGAGGAGAAGGATTTAAAATATTTTACTTCATCAGACAGAATAGATGAAGAATATGGACTAGAAATGCATGAGAAGGATGATATTTATGATTTAAAATCTTCCAGACTGTCAGAAGGAATAAAGAAAGAAAATGAATTGGAACTTTATAAACAAGCTGATGATGAATATTTAGAAATTGCAAGTTTGTCAGACAAAACAGATGTAGAACATGACTTGGCACTGGACATATGTGAGAATGGTTATGATTTCAATTCTGCAATTCTGTCAGACAAAAAAATGCAAGAGCATGGTTTGGAGCTGTATGAGAAGGTTAATACTGAAAATTTAATTTCTAGTTTGTCAGAGAAAATAGAAGACCATGACTCTGCTTGTCTTTCAAACAGAATAGGGGGAGAACATGAATTGGAAATGGATTACATTGAAGATTTAAACTTTGCTTGTCTGTCAAGTAGAACAGAGGAAGAACATGAATTAGAAATGGATTCTGATGAAAGTCATTCTGGGAGTGAATCATTAGGGGCTGATGTTGAAAGTGAAGATGAGGCCGATTTTATAGTGTGTGAATATTTTGGAGAACAGCCAAGATGGTCTGAAGTTTTGTGTGAGGAAGACTATGAAGTAATAGAGCTGAATTCTACAGCCAACTGTACCACCAAAATGCATGGAAATAGCTTGAAAAAGTTGGAAGAAAACTATTATTTGGAAGAAAAATCCAAAAATTCTACTCTTGATGATTATGAGATCATAAACATTCCAGAAGCAAAAAAGGAACATGATAGCTTATTTCTGGAAAATACAACATCTTTGTGTGACATAAGCAAATCTTTTATTGATGCAGATCTTAGTCAAACTGAAACTTTACAATCTGAATCAAATCTTGCTTACTCTACAGCTGATGATATGTCAGAATCATTTTTTGGTTATTCTACTGCTAAAGAACAAGCAGAATCCTATTTTGGTTACT
>NW_013668302.1:115907-120502 GCF_000517525.1 Limulus polyphemus
TCTACAGCTGATGAAAGACTGGAATCATTAACTGGATATTCTACAGCTGATGAAAGACTGGAATCATTAGCTGGATATTCTACAGCTGATGAAAAATTGGTATCATTGGTTGGATATTCTACAGCTGATGAAAGACTGGAATCATTAACTGGATATTCTACAGCTGATGAAAGACTGGAATCATTAGCTGGATATTCTACAGCTGATGAAAGACTGGAATCATTAGCTGGATATTCTACAGCTGATGAAAGACTGGAATCATTAGCTGGATATTCTACAGCTGATGAAAGACTGGAATCATTGGCTGGATATTCTACAGCTGAAGAAGAACCAAACTCACTTCCTTGGTATTCTACTGCTGATGAAAGATTGAAATTTCTTTTTAGTTATTCTACAGCTGAAGATGAAGTAGAATCTCTGCTCAGTTGTAATATACCTGATAACTCTTTGGAATCTCATCGCATTAGTTTTGCAGATGATAGAATGTTAGAATCTTTAAATAGTGATAAGCCAGAAAAGGGATTATATAAGAAAGAGAAGTCTAAAATAAAGGACAAAAATGAAAAATATTTGGATAATTCATCAAATGAGGATGAACATTTTGCTAAACCATCTGATGAGCCTAATCAGAAAGAAATAAAGAATGAAATAGAGGGAAAAAGTGATAAATCTTTAGATAAACCACTCATTGGTGATGTACATTTGGTAGAATTATTTAGTGAGCCTGAAGAGATAAAAAGGAAGCTTGAAATAAATGTGAAAATTCAAGAATCTCTGGGAAACCTAATGATTGAGGATGCACAGTCTGTTAAACCATGTACCGAATCTGTTGAGATGGAGAAAAAGGCTGAAATAAAAGAGAAAAGTGAAGAAACTGTAGATATATCATTGGTTGAGGATGTAAATTCTATTAACCAATCTAATGAACATTATATAGAAGAGAAGAGGCTTGAAACAGAGAAGAAAAATGAAATATTTTTGGATAAATCATTGAATGAAGATGAAGATTTTTTTAAACAATCCTGTGAGCCTGGCAGAAAAGATAAAAATGATGAAATAGAGGAAAAAAGTAAAGAAACTTTAGATAAACCAATAATTGACAAGTTTTTGAAACCAACTGGCAAGCCTGAGGAGAAAGAAAAGAAAAATGAAATAAAAGATACAGTTGAGGAATCTCTGGGAAGCCTAATGGTTGAGAATGCATTCTCTGTTACACCAATTACTGAATCCATTGGGAAAGATAAAAAGGATAAAATAAAGGAAAAAAGTGAAGAAGCTTTTGATAAATCATTGAATGAAGATGTACATTCTGTTAAACAACCTTGTAAACCTGAAGAGAAAGAGAAAAAGAATGAAATAGAAGAAAAGAGTGAAGAAGCTTTTGATAAACCACTAATTGATGATTTTTTAAAACCATCTGGCAAGCCTGAGGAAAAAGAAAATAAACTTGATATAAGAGAAATAATTGAGGAATCACTAGGAAACCTAATGGTTGAAAACATACACTTCATTACACCATGTAGTAAATCCACTGAGAAGGATAAAAAAGCTGAAACAAAGGAGAAAACTGAAGAAACTCTAGATACACCATTGATTAAGGATATACTACTTTCTACAGAATCATTTAATGAACTTGATAAGATTGAGATGAAACCAGCAATAAGGAAGAAAAGTGAAGAATCTTTGGATAAATCATTGAATAAAGGTAAACATTCTGCTAAACAATCTTCTGAGCCAGTAGAGAAAGAGAAAAAGGATGAAATAGAGGAAGGGGTTGAAGAAACTTTAAATAAACCACTGAATGATGATTTTGTGAAACCGTTTGGCAAGCCTGAGGAGAAAGAAAAGAAACTTGAAATAAAAGAGCCTACTGAGGAATCACTGGGAAGCTTAATGATTGAGGATGCACAATCTGTTAAACCATCTACTGAATCTGTTGGGAAGGAGAAAAAGGCTGAAATAAAGAAGAAAAGTGAACTAACTTTGGATAAATCATTAAATGAAGATGTACATTTTGTTAAACAATCTTGTAAATCTAAAGAGAAAGAGAAAAAAGATGAAATAAAAGAAAAGAGTGAAAAACCTTTAGATAAACCAATAATTGACAATTTTGTGAAACCACCTTGCAAGCCCGAGGAAAAAGAAAAGAATCTTGAAATAAAAGAGACAATTGAGGAACCTTTAGGTAACCTAATGTTTGAGAATGCACAGTTTGTTACACCATGTACTGAATCCATTGAGAAGGATAAAAAGGCTAAAATAAAGGAGAAAACTGAAGAAACGTTAGATAAACCATTGGTTGAGGATATACTTTCTATAGAATCATCTAATGAACTCGATAAGATTGAGATGAAGCCAGCAATAGCGAAGAAAAGTGAAGAATCTTTGGATAAATCATTGAATAAAGGTAAACATTCTGTTAAACAACCTTGTGAGCCTGAAGACAATAAGAAAAAAATTGAAATAGAGGAAAAGATTGAAGAAACCTTACATAAACTACTAATTCATGATTTAGTGAAACCATTTGGCAAGCCTGAGGAGAAAGAAAATAAACTTGAAATAAAAGATCCTCTTGAGAAGTCACTGGTAAGCTTAATGATTGAGGATGCACAATCTGTTAAACCATCCGCTGAATCTATTGGGAAAGAGAAGAAAGCTGAAATAAAAGAAAATAGTGAAGAAACTTTAAATAAATCATTGGTTGAGGATGTAAGTTCTATTAAACTATCGAACGAACCTGGTAAAAAAGAGAAGAGACTAGAAATAAAGAATAAAAGTGATACAGAGAAAAAGCCTGAAGAAACTTTAGATAGATCATTCACTGATGAATCACATTTTGTTGAGTTATCTTCCAAGCCTGAAGAGAAAGAAAAGAAACCTGAAATAAAGAAGAAAAATGAAGAGTCTTTGGATAACTCACTGATTGAAGATGTACTTTCTGTTAAAAGCATGAAAAAGCATGAAACAGCCTTAGATAAACCACTCACTGATGACTCATATTTTGACAAGCCATCTGGCAAGCCTAAAGAGAAAGAAACAAAACTTGAAATAAAAGAGGAAATTGAAGAATCATTGGCAGACTTAATGACTAAAGAGATTAAATCAGATAAAATGCTTTTTGAATCTGATGAGAAAGATGAAGAAGCTGAAATAATGGAGAAAAGTGAGGACATACCTTTTATTAAACCATCTGATGAGCCTGATGAGAAAGAGAAGGATGAAATAGAGGAAACAATTGAAGAAACACCAGGAAACTTAATGATTCAGAATGAAAAATCTGTTAAACCACATACTGAGTCAATTGAGAAGGAGAAAAAGCCTGAAATACTTGAGAAAAGTAAAGAAACATTGATTGAGGATATACTTTCTATTAAATCATCTGGTGAATCTGATAAGATTCAGATGAATCTTGAAATTAAGAAGAAAAATGAAGAATCTTTGGATAAATTATTGGATGAAGATGAACATTCTGTTAAGCAATCTTGTGAGCCTGAAGAAAAAGATAAAAGTGATAATATAGAGATAAAGATCGAAGAATCTTTAGATACACCACTCACTGATGATTCACATTTTGTGAACCCATCTGCCAAGCCTATAGAGAAAGAAACAAAACCTGAAATAAAAGAGAACCTTGAAGAATCACCAGGAAACATAATGACTGAGGATGCAAAATCTGTTAAACTATCTACTGAGTCTGTTGAGGAGGTCAAAAAGGATGAAGTGAAGGATAAAAGTGAAAAAACTTTACATAAACCATTGGTTGAGGATATACTTTGTATGAAATCATCTGGTGAGCATGATCAAATTGAAATAAAGCCTGGAATAAAGAAGAAAAATGAAGAATCTTTGGATAAATCATTGAATGAAGATGAACACTTTGTTAAACAATCTTGTGAGACTGACAAGAAAGATAAAAAGGATGATACAGAGAAAAAGACTGAAGAAACTTTAGATAAAGCACTCACTGGTGATTCACATTTTGTCAAACCATCTGCCAAGCCTGAAGATAAAGAAAATAAACCTGAAATAAAAGAGAAACTTGAAGAATCACTGGGAAGGTTAATAACTCGGGTTACAAAATCTATTAATCCATGTACTGAATATAGTGAAGAGGAGGAGAAAAAGGCTGAAATAAAAGAGGAATGTGAAGAAACTTTAGATAAACCATTTATTGGGGATATACTTTCTATAGAACATGAAAAGATTGAGATGAAGTCAGCAATGAAGAATGAAAGTAAAGAATCTATGAATGAATCATTGGATGAAGATGAACTCTCTGTTAAACAATATTGTGAGATTGACTTAAAAGATAAAAAGGATGATACAGAGAAAAAGTCTGAAGAAACTTTAGATAAACTACTCACTGATGATTCACATTTTGTGAAACCATCTGCCAAGCCTGAAGAGAAAGAAAAGAAACCTGAAATAAAGAAGAAGAATGAAGAGTCTTTGGAATATTCATTGACTGAAGATATACTTTCTGTTAAGCAATCTCGTGAACCTGTTAAAAAAGAGAAAAAACCTGAAATAAAGAAGAAAAATGAAGAGTCGTTGGATAATTCATCAACTGAAGAAGTACTTTCTGCTAAACAATA
>NW_013668302.1:120892-122119 GCF_000517525.1 Limulus polyphemus
AAACAATCTTGTGAGACTGACAAGAAAGATAAAAAGGGTGATACAGAGAAAAAGACTGATGAAACTTTAGATAGACCTCTCACTGATGATTCACATTTTGTGAAACCATCTGCAAAGCCTGAAGAGAAAAAAAAGAAACCTGAACTAAAAGAGAAACTTGAAAAATCACCAGGAAACATAATGACTGAGGATGCAAAATCTGTTAAACTATCTACTGAGTCTGTTGAGGAGGTTAAAAAGGATGAAGTGAAGGATAAAAGTGAAAAAACTTTACATAAACCATTGGTTGAGGATATACTTTCTATGAAATCATCTGGTGAGCATGATAAGATTGAAATAAAGCCTGAAATAAAGAAGAAAAATGAAGAATGTTTGGATAAATCATTGAATGAAGATGAACATTCTGTTAAACAATCTTGTGAGACTGACAAAAAAGATAAAAAGGGTGATACAGAGAAAAAGACTGAAGAAACTTTAGATAAACCACTTTCTGATGATTCACATTTTGTGAAACCATCTGCCAAGCCTGAAGAGAAAGAAAAGAAACCTGAACTGAAAGAGAAACTTGAAGAATCACCAGGAAACATAATGACTGAGGATGCAAAATCTGTTAAACTATCTACTGAGTCTGTTGAGGAGGTTAAAAAGGATGAAGTGAAGGATAAAAGTGAAAAAACTTTACATAAACCATTGGTTGAGGATATACTTTCTATGAAATCATCTGGTGAGCGTGATAAGATCGAAATAAAGTCTGAAATAAAGAAGAAAAATGAAGAATCTTTGGATGAATCATTGGATGAACATGAACTCTCTGTTAAACAATATTGTGAGATTGACTTAAAAGATAAAAAGGATGATACAGAGAAAAAGTCTGAAGAAACTTTAGATAAACCACTCTCTGATGATTCACATTTTGTGAAACCATCTGCCAAGCCTGAAGAGAAAGAAAAGAAACCTGAAATAAAGAAGAAGAATGAAGAGTCTTTGGATAATTCATCAACTGAAGAAGTACTTTCTGTTAAGCAATCTCATGAACCTGTTAAAAAAGAGAAAAAACCTGAAATAAAGAAGAAAATTGAAGAATCTTTGGATAAATCATTGAATGAAGATGAACACTTCGTTAAACAATCTTGTGAGACTGACAAGAAAGATAAAAAGGGTTTTTCTCTGTATCAGTGAGTGGTGTATCTAAAGATTCTTCAGTCTTGATGATTCACATTTTGTGAA
>NW_013668302.1:123082-137174 GCF_000517525.1 Limulus polyphemus
AAACCTGAAATAAAGAAGAAAATTGAAGAATTTTTGGATAAATCATTGGATGAAGATGAACTCTCTGTTAAACAATATTGTGAGATTGACTTAAAAGATAAAAAGGATGATACAGAGAAAAAGTCTGAAGAAACTTTAGATAAACCACCCACTGGTGATTCACATTTTGTGAAACCATCTGCCAAGCCTGAAGATAAAGAAAACAAACCTGAAATAAAAGAGAAACTTGAAGAATCACTGGGAAGGTTAATAACTCGGGTTACAAAATCTATTAATCCATGTACTGAATATAGTGAGGAGGAGAAAAAGGCTGAAATAAAAGAGGAATGTGAAGAAACTTTAGATAAACCATTTAGTGGGGATATACTTTCTGTAGAACATGATAAGATTGAGATGAAGTCAGCAATGAAGAATGAAAGTGAAGAATCTATGAATGAATCATTGAATGAGGATGTGCATTTTGATGAGAAAGAGGATGAGATAAAGGAGAAATGTGAAGAAAGTTTAGATACCTCATTTATTGCTAATAATGGGGCACACAATGTCAAACCCTTTGATAAACATGAAGATAATGGAAAGAGTTATGAAATAAAAGTGAAAGGTGAAACCTATGATCATAAAACTTCAGTTGAGGATGTACATTTTGTAAAAGCAGCTAGTAACCCTGAGGGAAAAGAGGAAGCAGCTGAAATAAAGAGGGAAAGTGAAGAATCTTTGGAAAGATCATTAGATGAGGATGATGCACATTTTCTAAAAATACCTGATAAGCTTGATGACAAAGAGGAAAAACCTGAATTAAAGGAAACATTAGACAAACCACTCATTGCTGATACATATTCTTTCAAACCATCTGACAAACTTGAAGAGAAAAAACTTGAAATCAATAATGAAAATAAAGAATTATTGATAAACCTATTGAATCAGGATGTACAACATGTTAAGCCACCTAATGAATGTGATAAGAAAGAGGTAGAGGCCAAAATAAAGGAGAAAAATGAAGAAACTTTATATAAATCAATTACTGAGGAGGTAAGTTACAGTAAATTATCTGACAAACCTAATAAGAAAGAGAAGAAGCCTCAAATAAAGGAGAAAAGTGAAGACTCTTTGGAGAAGTCAGCAAATGAAAATAGACAGTTTATTAAACAGTGTTCTGAACCTGTTAAAAAGCAAGAGAAGAAACCACAAATAAGGAGGAGAAATGAAAAGGATGAAAATTCTGTTAAACAGTCTTGTGAGTTTCGTGAGAAAGAGAAAAATGATGAAATAGAGGAAAAAGTTGAAGAAACCTTAGATAAGCCACTTAGTGGTGTTATAAATTTTGACAAATCACCTGGCAAGACTGAGCAGAAAGAGAAAAAAGTTAAAATAAAAGAAAAAAATGAAAAATCATTGGGAAATCTAAAGACTGAGGATTCATACTCTGTTAAAACATCTACTGAACCTTTTGAGAAAGCAAAGGATACTGAAATAAAGAAGAAAAGTGAAGAATCTTTAGATAAAAATCTGTTTGAGGAGGCAAATTATATTAAGTTATCTGGTGAACCTGATAAAATTGAGAAAACTAAAGAAAGTTTAGATAAGCCATTAACTGAGGAAAGACAATTTGTTAAACTGTTTAGTGAACTTGATGAGAAAGAGAAGCCTGAAGTAAAAGAAAAAAGTGAAGAAACTTTAGATAAACCATTAATTAATGATGCACATTGTGTCAGACCCTCTGATGAACATGATAGAAAGATTCAAAACAAGAGCAAAGTAAAAGGTAAATCTTATGACAAAAATGAAAAACCTAAAGATGAATTGAGAACTAATAAAAAGCCTTCTGGCTTGGCAGTAGTTGATAAAGTTGCTCAGCAAGAGACCTCAGGTGATGTGAAACCTTCAGGAGATGACAGAAAGACAGAAAAAAAGGGAAGAGTAAATGATAGATCTTATGATGGAAATGAAAATTCTAAAGATGAATCAATAACTAAAGAAAAGCCTTCTGGCTTGTCAGTATCTGATAAAGCTTCTCAGCAAGAGACCTCAGGTCCCATGAAACCTTCAGCAAATGATAGAAATATGCAAAAGAAAGAAAATGTAAATGATAAATTGGATGACAGAAGTGAAAAACCTAAAGGTGAATTTACAACTAAAGAAAAGCCTTCTGGCTTGGCAGTAACTGATAAAACTTCTCAAAAAGAAGCCTCAGCTGATGTAAAGCCTTCAGCAGAGGATAGAAAGAAGAAAACAAAAGAAAAAGTAAATGATAAATTAGGTGACAGAAGTGAAAAACCTAAAGTTGAATTTACAACTAAAGAAAAGCCTTCTGGCTTGGCAGTAACTGATAAAGTTTCTCAAAAAGAAACCTCAGTTAATGTAAACTTTTCTGCAGAAGACATAAACACTCAAAAGAAGGAAAGAATTATGGATAAATTGGATGACAAAATTGAAAAAGGAAGTTCTTACAGTAAAGTGAAAAGCCAGTCAACTAAAATCAGTTTGGATAAAAAGAGTTCTGCACTACTTCAACCTGAATTGGAAGAGGTATGTTCTTTTAATGTTCTACTAAAAGACAATTTAGTTTATTTTAAACTCTTATTGGAACCTTATAGTAAAACAAATATGTTATTTCAAGGTATTTTAGACAAAGTAGACCTTCAGCTTTAATGGACTTCATCTACTCATTTTTAAAGTGAGATGACATTTTGACTTCTCTACTGCGGTCTTCTTCAGGTCAAAGTTGGCAGGCATGAACTATCTGTTAAAGCCAAAACTATGTAAAATGAGTTGTAATTTTTTGCTGTATTTGATTGTTTTATTTGAATCTTATAAATCATACTTATATTAAATACTAGATAAATAATAGATATGAAAAAGGAAATATACTTGTTCTATGGAAATAAGTATGTGCTGTAGTTGTTCCCTAAAGAATATCATGACTTAACAAGTTACAACTAATTGAAAAATTAAAAACATTAAAATTCCAATTAAAAACACTGAAAAAATTTAATAACTTTGCTGAGTTTATTATGCTACATGCAATGGATCACTGAGTGGGAGTTTTGCCCCTGCTAATTTGTCCATTTGTCTCAATTTGTTGAAAGGATATCTCAAGATCAGATAAATGGATTTTGACCAAACTTATTAAACAGGTACTGCATATAAAGTTCTAGAGTTGATTAATTCTTGAAGGTCATAGGCTAAAGGTCAAGCTCAAAAAATCACTGTTACATAGAAAATCTATCTCAATATAGGATGAATGGATATTGAACAAACTTATACAACAGGTACTACATGCAAAGCTCTAGAACTGATTAGACCCAAAGGTCAAGATTTCCCTGGTACATATAAAATCCACTCAATCTTGTGAAAATGTATTACATTGTCAAATTAAGGGGACTTAAATATGCAATATAACATAAGTGAGGGCATAGGTGTTTTTCATAAATACAATTTGTGCTTGTTATATTTGGTGATTGCTGAGAAAACCTTTACTTAGTGATTTATTAATTTAATTTATTGTTTAGTAAAATGCTAAAAGTTATCTTGGATTTTTTTTTCCCTTAAAACTAAAAAGGAAAACATGATTTTTACCTATATTTTTATTTGAGAATCTCAATTTCACTGATCCAGTGTCTTAACTTTACCAAAAAAACAACAAAATCTCTAATAAATTTAGTAGAAAAAACCCAGCAAATTTGAATTTTTTTCTTAGTAATACCATGTCTGATTTCCCTTTCAAATCTTGTAATGTTAATAACTGTTCACCACACTAAGGGTATGTACACCTACCAGTATTAAAACAAAAGTAAAGAATTCTATGCACTAGAAATGTTTGATAGAATAAAAACAGTAAATAGATACTATCACTCAGCACTTCTTTCTATAAAAGTCATAATTTATTCAACTTGCAACTGTGTAAAATATAAACACTATTCTGTTGTGTTCTTTCTCTCCCTATGCTATATCTTCAATGTAAATGTGCATATTCTGAAATGTCAACTAATGTGTATCTTAATCACTCCCCATGTTATTGTGGGCATTCTAGTAATTCTGCAGCTGGTGTATGAAATATGCTGCAGTTGTTACTTCACATTCAGACAAGTAATATTTGATAAACAGCAGGCAGGTGACCATCTCCAGTAAGTTATCAACCAAATTCAAACTTGAAAGAAATGATCACAATTTAAACTGATCTATTGTTTTCTGACCTTTGGATCATGTCCTGTACAACTCTTTGTGCTCTTGGTTTTGTTCTTTTGGTTGTCCTTTATCTCTTGTGTATACTTATCAAATTTATACATAAGATGTGACACTATCATAACAAGCCCAGATTTTGATGACATATTTTCTAGGTTTATTTGGAATATATTATCTGCCACAGAAGGTGACTAGTTTCTCATAATGGTTGTGACTTCTGATGGTACATAATACTACAGAAGAGTCTATACCCATTCACTGAAACAAAAGTTTTATAGGATCAATTTTTTCCTTTGTTTGGCATTTTCTTTGTTATTCAGACTTATCAAGTTGAAAGGATTTTGAAATATGATTACATCAATTTTGTGGCATTACTTGTCAACACATTGTTCTACCTCTATCCCAATTCCTAAACTGTTTGATTCTTTTGTTTTTGGTCTGATGGTTAGGGTGCATGAATCGCAATCTGTAGTTTGCAGGCTCAAATCCCTATCATTGAATATACTTTCTCGCCATTTCAGCTGTGAGGGTGTTATATTGTGATTGTCAAACTCACTAATTGTTGGTAAAAGAGTAGCCCAAGAGTAGGCAGTGGGTGCTGTTGACTAGCTACTTTCCCTCTAGTCTGTCACTGCTAAACTAGGGATGGCTAGAGCAGATAGTCCTCATGTAGCTTTGCATGAAATTCAAAACGAACAAAACCAAATCCATTGTTTTTAGTTACAAAAACATTTTGTACCATCATATCAAAGAAACATTGCAGTTCATTAGAATCCAGATAATTCAACTTTTATTTCTAAAGAACTTATTTTCCTTGTTTGTCCATTTCAGTGCTTCCTCCATAATGCTTGTTTTTAATGAATAGACAGAATTCAGACATTATTATGTCAGTAGTTCTTCTTGTAAATCTATTTGTACCTGGTTTTTTCGTTTTGTTTTGCAAATACTTGCAGATAATCTTCTTTTAGAATATTGTGGCTTAGGTAACAGCCAACAGGAACACTGTGACTTAAGTAAAAATTAACAGGAATATTGTAGTTTAAGTGACAGTTAACAGGAACATTGTGGCTAAAGTAGCATTTAACAGCAATGTTGTCACTTAAGTAACATTTAACAGAACATTGTGGCTTAAGTAACAATAAGCTGGAACATAGTTAGAAATATCACAGCAAGATAATGTAAACAAAATCAAGTTAATAAAAATATATTACAAATTTCGTACTTAAAAAAAGAACTTGCAAAATGTGATATAAAAGTTACACAGGTAAGAACTTAAATTGACTTTAGAAGGTCTTTGTTTAATGCTAAGTTTTAAGTGTTTCATTAAACCATAACATGAGTGGTAAGCTTAACATTTATAAACCTGGACATTTATCAGGAGTATTTTTGAATTTTTATTACTGTAACAGTCTTTCTAGTGAAATGTTATGTGTTATTAACTTCATAACTTATAAAGTTTTATTGGAAAAATTAATGGACAAAAGAGTTTCTTAAATTCTAACAGTTTCTTTTATGAGACAAAACTGAACTGATGTGTAAGACAATGGCTAGTTTCCAGTATGGAATTTTTTGGACCTATTCTCTTTTTATGCATGGCAATCCCTTTTGGGAATTTCAGTCTCACAACTCATTATTATTGCATCATGATATGACTTAGACTGTCCAAGTATTTGATTGTATTTTATCCAGAGGTAAAGAAACTTATTTAGGTTATCTACAATAAGATTGTCTTCTTAGTAAATTTTCTTAGTCCAATAATTCAAGTCTGCAGTACCTTGTTTAGGTAAAATTAGATTATCTAATTAGTTCCTAATAAACTATATTACTAGAAGGAAACTTGTCTCTTCAGAAAAAAAACTGGAAGTCAAACATTTATTTTTTGTGTACTTATTGCATTATGTTATTCCAGATCCTTGAGAATTATATTGCTAAAGGAAGATGCAGAACCCGACAACAAGCTGAAATAGCTGTAAAACTACTAGAAATGCAGTTTGAAGAAGAGAAAGCACTAGAAGCAGCTAAAATATGTGACTCTATAGAACAAGCAATAACTTATTTACAACAGGATTGTGATTTGTGTAGCAACACATATGCAGCAGCAGAGGTAAGAATACAGCTTTAACCTATTAATTACACTTTGAAAGATTTAGTTTATGTTAATCATACAGTAATTACATAACACTTGACAAAGTATTCAAGGATTTTAATTTATTATAAGTATAACTATAATAATGGGAAAGATACACAGGTTACCTTAAAGCTATCACAGTTACAAGCACAGCGATGGTCAGGGTACATTGGTATTTTTAACTTATTGTAATCATGATTACAAGATCTAATCAAAATATTTGGGGATAGCTACAATCACAAAAATAGACAGGATACAAATAGTCACTTATATGATTTAGGTATGTATTTTTTAACTGCTTGTACATGATTTGAAGGATATTGTATTTGTTGCAGATGGTGTCAATGATTCATTGCTCTCATCAGGCATGTAGGAACTGCCTGAAGACCTATTTTACTGTAAAGATCAAAGATCAGAACATTATTGAACTGAAGTGTCCATTTTGTGATGAACCTGACTTGTTTGACAAAGATATTGCACAAGACTATTATAATCATATGGATATCTTAGTATGTATATACTTTTTATTTCATATTGTTTATGCAATAATGTTTCACATTTTGTTATATAGTTATGTTAAATAGTAAACAATTGTCTTTAAGATTTTACAGGACTGAAAACTAATAATAAGTGGAATTCTACCTCTAACTTTTACTTTTTTTGTTGTTAATGTATCCAATTATGTATAATTTCTAATGTAAATTTTATATATTACCAATGTCGACTGTACTAATTGTTATAATCAACACAGTAGTTTAATTCTGTTTGATACTGAACTTACTGTAATGATTTTCCCACTTTCTCTCATTACAACTGTCACCAATTTATTCTACATTGAATTCTAAAATTAGCCATAAATTTTTTCTTTATTCTGACAGAAGTTTTCATGTCTGTCACCAGCTGGTTTCATTGTGATTGAAGCCTTGGTCACTGACCCAAGCTTTGTCTCATTGTGATCAATACTTTAATCACTGCCATAATTCCTGTGTCATCGTGAAATGCTTGAACACAGATGCCAGTGTCAGTACTATGTTAATGGGACCACTAAAAACTTTGTTATTCATAAGTATTTCTCCTGTGAATGTACAATAAATTACTACTATACCCATTAAAAATTACCTACTTCCACAATTTGGAATCTCTCATATATTTACATTTTTTGTACTACATTTTATATCTTGCTTATACAGGTAACTTAGTTTAATTTTATTTAATAATAATTCATTGTTGAAACTGTTTTAAAATATATTTAAAAATACAGCTCTGACTATCCATAATAGATGTCACATATCTAAAAGGGAAATGAAAAGAAATATCACATATAGCAGTGTCAAAACTAAGGGAGCATTTAACTAAAGACTGACAGTCAATATATTAATTTCTTCAGTGACTATGTAATGTCAAGGTATTTACTGCATTTTTCCCCTCAAGGGTACTACATAACCTGAACATGGTCACTAGTCTTGTCTCTTTATGAACGATGCTCTAAGTACTGTAACCAGGTTTGTTTTATCCTGAATGATTCTATAAACAGATTTAACATTCTCATTTCATTATGAATGATTCTTTATATAGTTTTAATTTTCATTATGAATGATTTTCTAAACCTCGTTACCGGTCTTGTTTTATTTTAACTGATTCTCTCAATCTTGACATCAGACTTGTCACATTGTGAATGATTTTTAAACAATATCAATAGTCTCATTATGAATGATTTTCTTAACACAGCCACCAGGCTTGTTTCATTATGATTGATTTGCTAAACAGGACATCAGTTTTGTCTCATTACTAATGGTTCTATAAACACTGTCACCTGTCTTGTTTCATTATGACTGATATTCTGAACAGTGTCATCAGTTTTGTCTCATTACTAATAGTTCTATAAACACTGTCACCTGTCTTGTTTCATTATAACTGATATCCTGAACAGTGTCATCAGTTTTGTCTCATTTTAAATGATTTCCTAAATGCTTTCACTAGTCTTGTTTTATTGTGAATGATTCTCTAGACACTGTCTCTAGTCCTATTTTATTGTGAATGATTCTCTAAATACTGTCATTAGTCTTATGTTATTGTGATTGATTCCCTAAGCATTGTCACTAGTCTTACTTTATTATGAACTAATGAAAGTACCTGGCTTCCCTCATGTTATTAGGTTGATATATTCTAGATGACTATGATTATAGATAGATTATAGATTATAGATAATTGTAGATGTCACTATATGTCATGTTATCTAACCTATATAAAACCCAGTGTGGGTCATGTCACATCATGCTTGATTTTTAACGTAAATAATTTCTGAATTAAGGTATTTTCTGTTATATCACTAACATTTTTAATCAACAGAAACTCTAAATTAAGAAATCAACAAATATTTTTCTAGTTTTGTAGTTTATACATTTCATTTTATACTTTCAGTACATAGACTAACAATAATCTTAGGTTATACTTTTGTTGTTAAGCGACATGACATTGTTGGAATGCATTGTTCCCAAAATGCACTGGCTTTTCTATATATTAGAAGTTATTATATAAGGAATCGCTTCTTTTTTTTCATGTGGTTTTTCGCTAGCTTGCCTCAATAAAAAGATGTGCATGCATGCATGCACATGGATAAAATAAGTAATAATACCCAGGTGCACACCCTCAGGGCCCACTTAGTATGGTTGCAACATTTCAGGTTTCTAGATTCTTTCCTATTGGATCTATGGTAGTCATACACACACAGACAAACAGATATGCTCTATTATTATTATAGATTATTCTCTAAATGCTATAACTTGTCATATTTTATTATGAATGATTCTCTAAACATATTAATCTTATTTTATTATGAATGAAGACCTAAATGTTGTCACTAATGTTATTTTATTATTAATGATACTCTAAATGTTGTCACTAGACCCTTATTTTATTATGAATGACTCTCTAAGTGCTTTCACTAGTCATATTTTGTGAATGATACTCTAAACACTGTCACTAATCTTATTTTATTGTGAACGATTCTCTAAACACTTTTACTAGTCATATTTTATTGTAAAAGATTCTCTAAACATTGTCACTAGTCTTATTTTATTATGAATTATTCTCTAACACCCGATCACTAGTCATACTTTATTATGGATTATTCTCTAAATATTGTCATTAGTCCTATTTTATTGTGAATGATTCTCTAGACTCTGTCACTAGTTTTATTTTATGATTGATATAGTCATATTTTATTGTGAATGATTTTCTAAATGGTGCCAAAAGTCTTCTCACATTGTGAATGATTTTGGAAAGTGTCACAATTTTTGTTTCATTATGAATAATTCTCTAAACAGTGTTATAAATATTGTTTTATTATGTATAATTCACTGAGCACTGTTAACTGTAACAAGTAGGGCAAATGAAAAAGACAACACACATTATAAATAGTATTTGTTCAAATATGAGGATATGCAGTCATGTGCACACAGATCATCAACATGAGGGATTTATATAAGAAGTAAGGATTCAGAGAGAGGTCTCAAACAGAACAAAACATGTGGTTTTATTATAATCATCACAAAATACAACAAGAGTAACTACAAATGAAATAAATTGCTTTACAAGATCTCTTCCAAAACTCTTACAACTAACTCAAGTTTTTTATCAGTAAGTCTTATTAGGTTAACCTTTGCTTCAATATGCATTTCCATATTTATCAACTCTTACATTTCTAGATAATTAATGATAAGCTACATTACTTAAATAGGAATTGAGTAGGAACATAATTGGGTGCAGACTCTCTAGTTGAACTCAATGCAAAGTTGGTTGTAGATTCTTGAAAAGACTGGGTGATGATCTCTTTAGGGCCACTTTTTTACTATTCATACAGGAATTCTCTGTATATTCCTGGGCATAACAGCTAAAGTATCCTAGGATAATTCAGTCTCAAACAACCCTTGAATTTCACATGCATCACTGGCATTAACATTCTACCCCAAAACTTCTAGTTTCTTTTAAGTGTCTAGTGATTTCCTGACTAACAAACTCCTCTCACTATATGCTATGCTATTTCTTAAATACTTTTCAATGTCATCCCTTACTTATTGTAAATATCCTGGCAGTTTGCCAAATTAGGTAATGTCTTATTGCTGAGATAAGACAAACCACTAACTATTATGGCTAGCTACAAGAATTCCTGACTGAAAGTTTAGCTTCTTAATAAATACTTGTTAACATTTAACATCTTAATGCTATCTGGTTGCTTTTCTTATAAAGTTAATTTCTCAACATTCCTTTTAGCTGTGTAATAACTTACTATATTCTTATTCAATGTTATCCAGACATTACTTCTTGTTTAGTTATATTTAATAAAACATTGCTCTTCCAATATTATAAATTATATTGAGTAATGAATAAAATAATCTTTATAAGTGCCATTCCTCTCTTAACTTGCTTCAAAAAAGCCTAGTCACATTGTGAAAGATTCTGTAAACATTAACACCAGTTTTGATTCATTATGAGTGGTATTCTCAAATTATTCTCTAAACATTGACACCAGTCTTGTTTCCTTATAAATGATATTATTGAATGATTCTCTAAACAATGACACCAGTCTTGTTTCATTATGAGTGATATTCTTGAATGATTTTTTAAATGTTAAACCAGTCTTGTTCTGTTGAGTGATATTCTTGATTACTATCATAACTTTGATATTTGTTATCTATTTTTTGCATTAGTTATTAACTTTCATTGTTTTTTTTATAGCTTAGAAACATACTTGATCCAGAAGTACATGAATTATTTCAACGAAAATTGCGAGATCAGGTTTTAATGCAAAATCCCAATTTTCACTGGTGTTCACAGGTAATGCATTAGTTAACTATATTATAATTTTTTTTTGGGGGGGGGGGGATACATAAATGAGTGTAACCAGAAAATGGACGATTTATTTAACAAATGCTTTTGATGAAGTAGACATAAGTAATGTCAATATGTTTTCCACATACTATCACTATTGTTGTGGGGGGGGGGGGATCAGACTTTGTGTTAACCATATCATTATTTGTAACTGAACCAAAGGATTAGAATCATGGTATGACATTTTTTTGCTGCAGTTTGATGTGCTTCAAAGAAAAACTTCACAGATTTATCAACAATTAACAGCAATTATTTTAGTTATAAACATAAATCTAATATTGTTATAAGTTTAGGTGTGAAAATATAATCTCATTAGTAGGCATCCAACTCACTCACCAATAGTGTGACTTGCTCTAGCTTTTGTAAAGCTTAACAACTAAGTTGAAGTAAATGTGATTGGAACAATGAATTTCATAATCATTACAAAATTATTTAGTAATATGCTTATCAAAAGAAGAACATTTTCCAAAATTAAATTTTATTTATCAAAGAACCTTGAATGTTAAGTAATCAAATTTGATTGTTTTTTATTTTTCAAATCAGTCCTTCAAGGATGGCCATGAAACTTGTATGAAACAAACCAAAGTTTATACTAAATCAGAATCTTCACATTCAACTCTGACTTTTCTGTTTTTATTTTATTTGTGTCCTAGTAATCTGAGTTTTAACATTTGTCTTGTGTGTACTTTATATAAAACCTAGTTTTAAATTAAGCTTTTCATGTGGTTGTCATGTGACTTGCCAATTTATATATTAAAAAATATTCAGAAATATTGAATATAAGTCTAAAGTGGTTAAAAGGTCTATTTATAGGTTATTAGTTAGGCCACATTTGGAGTACTTCATTCATGAGCTCATTACCTTAGAAAGGACATTGAATTGTTGGAAAGGGTTAAGAGGGAGGCTACAAGGATGATACCTGGAATGGAAAGATTTTTATACAAGTGTAGTTTAAGATCTCTTAACATGTTTTCTCTGGAAAAAAAAAGAGTTACAGGGGTTCTGATTGAAGTGTTTAAGATTGTTAAAGGAATGAATAATAGTGTTTTTGGAATGGGTTGCCTTCAGATGTAGTAGATGCAATTAAATAATTTAAAGGAGTTTAAGGGAAAGCTTGATCAATATTTGAATTATAAGGGCTGGCTTTGACTGTTTTATTGTTTAGTTTTATTTAATGGATAGGATAGCCTAGGTGGACCAAAAGTTTACTTGTTGTCCTTTAATGTTATATTATAAATTAGTTTTTTATATTTGCACATAACTTAATACTAATAATAAATTACTTATTGTTTTATAGTGCTCATCTGGTTTTATTGCCTTCAGCCAAAACCAGAGGAAATTGATGTGTCCTGATTGCAAGGTTATCTTCTGTTCAGAGTGTAGAAAGCCTGTAAGTAGACTTATAGCTTATGAAATTTAGTATTCATGATACTACACTATGTTCAGTCTTAATTTCCAATACATAACTTAAAACTTTTTAAAACTGTAATTTAAAAGTATACAGAAGAAGAAGCTCAAAATTTGAAATTCAATGAATTTGCAAATAATTGATTGAATGGAAAGGGGAATAACATAAACAAGAGTTATTATGTGTAAAACTACTTACTGGCAGCATAAATTTGCTCTATGTGTCAAAGGAGTGACTGTAATCATCAAACCTTTTTATGAACTAATCATATTACGAGCAGGCATGGATAATGTGACTTCAGTTTTAAATCATTTCAAAATGTTACCACCCACTTAATTTTTTTATTTAGTACACAAGGTACTCAAATTGAAGAAATGGTTAAGCCAGGCAAAGAACAGATGTATGTTGGATAGATGGAAGTTATTAACAACAATGACCACTATTCTCAGAAAAATAGATTTTTTTATATTCAAAATCAGCAAAAATGAGTTTAAGAGTTAAGTTAAGTGGCTAATAGATTACGATATATAAGTTATTTTCAGTCATGTATAACTGAAAAATGGTTAATTGTCTTTTCAAATGAGAGAAAAGTTAGACACCATTGTAAATTTGTGCAAAAAAATTATAACTAAGAGTGATGTCCTAACATTAGGTGGAAACAAAAGCTGATAACTTAATCATGTAGTGCTACTCTTTGGAGAAACAATAGTTAATAACTTGCCTGTGTGGTGCTAATGTTAGGAGGAATAATAGCTAATATTAGGGGAAACAATGGCTAACAACTTAATCATGCTAACATTAGGGGAAACACAAAAGCTGATAACTTAACCATTCTGAACTAATGTTAAGGGAATACAGTGTCTGATAACTTAATTATGTTGAGCTAATGTTTAGGGAGAAAAAGAGCTGGTAACTTAACCATGTGGTGCTAATGTTAGGGAAAAATAGTATCTAATAACTTAATCATGTGGTGCTAATATTAAGGAGAATAATATCTGGTGACTTAGTGATCAATGTAGTGCTAATATTAGAGAGAAACTATAGCTAACAACTTAACTATGTGATGCTAATGTTAGGGCAAAGAAGTAGCCAATAACTTGACCATTTGATGGTCACTTCTGAAACAAGAGACTTACCTCTCTGCACACAGTAGCTAACCCTTGTGTGTCTGCCTTTGAGATTTTGTGAATACTATGAGCCTTGAGCTATCTCTTCCCCTAAGATACTTGTTATAACATGAACTGCATGATGTAATCATTATGCGACAATAGCCCTCCACCAGGAGGAGGGTGTTACATCCATCATGTGCTGTAAATCCCCATAAACACTTACACTCAAAATTAATTTCTTTCTTATCCTCAGCACTGTCTTTAATGAATATATTTCTTTAAATTTAAAATTAATCAATTTTGTGAGAATTATGCTGCTTTTTCACAGTGGTAACTTTTTTGGTTTCCATTTGACTTGTTTTCACTTCACTAGGT
>NW_013668302.1:137184-153261 GCF_000517525.1 Limulus polyphemus
CCCCATCTCCAGTAACACTCTCTAGTGCTCAATTTTCTCATCTTCACCTTTTTCTTACGTATTTCCTTTGTTCTCTCTCCTCATCTCTTATCTGAAGCCCTACACAGTGATTCTGATAGTTTTTATTGGAATCTATGGTCGATCCTCTTCAATACCTTGGCCAGGGTTTCATCTTCTGCCTTGTCCTTGCTTACTTGTTTCCTCTGTCATACCTCCATGACCTCTGTCTGGCTCCTTCATCTTTGCCATGAAGTCTTTGGGGGTGTTTTTAGTGCCTTAGAGACTTAGGTCAAGGGTGCCTGACATCAGTCCTCCCTTTCCTCCTTGATTTTTGTCTATCTCAACCTCATGAATCTGCTCTCATTCCTCGACCCTCTACCACTTTTGACTATCCTCCTTTCAATCAAGTTAACCACCGCATATTCCATTAGTGACTCCCCCCTTTGTACCCATTCAGCTCAGGCAACATAGAGATTCATCTGTTTTCTGCTGTAGATCTTTGGACCCCTTTTGTGGCAGACCAGAGGGTCAATCAGGTTTTTACACACAACCTTTCTCTTCACTTCTTGTCTCTTCCTCCTCTGTCTGCTTTTCCTGTTCCATTTCCTCCTCCTTCCGAATCTTAGCATCTTCTGTCTTGAGACAGTGGTATCAGATCCTTTGGATATGAGAGCCAGCTAAAGGGTCCTTTGCTCCTCTCCAGGGTTTATTCTTGTCTTTTTTGTTGTCCCCCAAAAGACCAGGGACTGGAATCCAGTCACTGACCTTTTCTCTCTCAACCACTACCTGGTGGCTCCGTAGTTCAACATGAAGGGGTTTCTTCCTCTGTTTTAGTTTGGTTTGGCTTGTTTTGAATTTCACTCAAAGCTACATGAGGGCTATCTGTGCTAGCCATCCCTAATTTATCAGTGAAAGACTTGAGGGAAGGCAGCTAGTCATCACCCCCACCTCCAACTCTTGGGGTACTCTTTTACCAACAAATAGTGGGATTGACCGTCACATCATAATGCCTCCACAGCTGAAAGGGTGAGCACATTTGGTGGGATGGGGATTTGAACCCGCGACCCTCCTCTCTTTTAGTCCTTTCTTTCTGTCTTTATACATATTCTGATGATTGCTCTCTCTCTTTTTCTGCCATTTTCTTTGTTTCCTTGGACCAGTTTCAAGCTCTCCTCTTTAGAATCATTTTGACTCCTTATGTCTTCGACCAAATCATGGGGGTGTTTGCTCACTGCATCCAGAGTCTTAGACTTCATTTCCATTATTTTATGGATGATAAGCTCCTTCTTGCCTCTTCTTGTGAGGTTTCCTTCTCAGCAAGGCCACTTCACCTCCAAGAGGCCACTCATCTGGGTTGCCTATCATGTTTTCCAAATCATTCCTGATTTTGACTCAATACTTGGCCCAGCTTGGAGTCTTTCAATTCTCAACTCAATTGGGCTCAGCATTTCCCCAGTTGTCTGTGGAACATGGAGCATCTAGTCACCTTGACTGTCCTTGTCACCTCTTATCTCTTTTGGGGATGCTTGCATTTCTAGAACATCTTATCCATCTAGAATGGAGTTCATATGATGCTACTTCAGTGGACTTTGAGTAATTATTGGAAATTTTCACACAATCCTCTATTCTCTCTTATGACACTGCTGCCTTCTATTTCCAGTCATATGTCTTGGTGACTGGATCATGCCACTGCTACCTCACTCACACCCATATGGATTCCTATCTCTTCATTGGAACATCTTTTATGGGTTAAAGCACATCTGTGGACGACTCCATGTTCTCAGAAGTTTGGTCTCCAGTGAAGCATATCTTACACATCAATGTTCTGTAACTCTTGGCCACCCATCTGGCATGTTCCTATTTTCTACTTCGTCTTGTGGAATTGTGGTCCACTCCAACAATTCTATGATAAATTTTTGTATCAGTCATTAAATTGGGACTTGCACCAGGGACCTTTGATTCTGCATGTTGGACTTTCTATTTGGGCCCACTCTCATTGGGTTCATTTGACAGGTTGTCATGTCTTGGGTGCTTTGAACTTAGTAGCAGAACATCTCTCTCGACCAAACAGGATTCTTCCTAGAAAGTGGCCATTCCATTCTCAAGTATATCACTGGATTTATTTCTAGTTGGGCATGCCAATAACCAATGCCTTTGCTATTCCTCTCAATACCAGACTTCCCCTATTCTGGTCCCTGGTACCTCACTTAGCAAGTCTTGCTTTGAATTCGATGACAAGGAACCCACTTTGAGACTAATAAGTCTGGCTTTAGATGCCTACAACCAGGACTGGTCTCATCTCATTTTGTATGTGTGCCCTTCTCTTTGCTTTCTCCTACATGTCTTGGCATTGATTTGCAACACCCCTTGTCAAGTTCTGTTGGTGGCACCATTTTCTGTTCTTCATCAATTGGTATCCAGGGCACCTCTTCCTCTGTCTCCATCTTGGTCACTCTTGCTCCAACTTCATACCTCTCTATTTCACCCAGGAATGTCTTCCCTTCCTCTTTATGTGTGGGATTTGTCTGGTTCCTTGCTTGTGGTTTAGGTTTCTCTGACCACATAGCCTTTTTCATTTCATTCTTGTTCCTCTTTTTTTCTCTTTCTGTCTATCAGTGAAAGTGGCATATTTTTTACCACTGGTCAATCTGCCACTCTCTACCACCAGGCTTTTCTACTTTCTCTATAATATATACATAAATTTTTCTGACATCATTTCGACTTAAATCAGACCAAAAATCCTCCCTGTCTTCTGTGGAAAAAAATTAGATTACAAAGTTTTCATTGACACTAAAAATGTTACGTCACAGACATTAAACTTGAGTCTGCTGATTCCATATCTTTATAGGCCTACTATTGTAGGGGCTGAAGGGTGTGAATAAACAGACACAAACTTAGCTTTATACATTAGATATATATATATTTCATTGTCCATCCCAGACCACATTTTCCATGCATTATCAAGGAAGAAGCCTGCACCAGAGGAGGGTCTGCCCAAATCCCTAAATCATGCTTGCCACCTTTTTAAATTAGATTTGATGGTAATTCATTGCTCTTTCTACAGTAAAAGATATTTGCAGTGGTTAGGCCCAATTGGGTCCAGGCACTTCTCCAGTCACCCCATTGTGAAATTTCCCTCTCTGGTCTTTGAGGGTGGAGCATGGAAGACCTTTGCCACTCCCAGTTCCTAGCTACTAGGATGGTTGACTGGGAGAGTTTCTTACTGGTTGTAGAATTCCTATGAAGATTGTCTGAGCAGCACAATGTGGTAGGAACTAGAGCAGGGGTGTCCATGTCAGCAAGTCACTTTTATATAATATGCCAATTTCATGATGGTTTAGCCAGTTGGATGAGGCAAAGTATTCTCCTCACACAACAGGAAGGGACTTAGTCCCTGTTCCTGTATGTAAGGTGAGTAAATTGTTCAACAGAACTCTACATTCTAATCACTGTTCTAGCCACACTACACCTCATGTTCAACCCACCTGTTGTGTGCAAATGCTTTGTAGATCATGTCTTTGTACACTCATCTCAGCAATACATTGGCTTCCTCCTTTCATACTACTGTCCTGGTGAAAAGTTTTCCCTGCATGAGATGGATGTGGTCTTCCACAAGTGTTACCCCTCTAGTAAGCCCTTGCTATAGGATGTCACACTCTGAGGGTTTCCCCCTTCAGTTTTCTTCTCTGAAAGGAGCTCATCTGAAATTCTACAATTACACTGACTCCTTCACTACATCAGTGTACAGAAAAGTGAGTCTATTGTTTTGAAAGTTAACATTTTACTTTACTGAAAATGTGTTTTTGATAGATAGTATCTATCTTCACACATTTCTACCCTTCTTTCCCACCACTGGTACACATAATTTTTGTTAATCAAAAAACGAGGGCTGTGGAGGACTACTGTTACATAAATTTAAATCATGCACAAGCACAGTACATGGTATAACAGAGGTCTTAGGTGGGAGATAGCTCAAGGCTAGTGGCATGCATAAAATCTCAAAAGCAGACACATGAATAACAGCTATTCTGTGAAGAGAAGTAAGCATCTATCAGAAATACATTTTCAGATAAGGAAAATATTAACTTTAGGGACAAATAATAGCTGCTAACCATGTAGTGCTACTCTTAACAATGTAGTATTTATGTTTAGGGAAACAGTAGCTGATAACTTAAATCATGTGTATCAGGAACATGAGAGTGGCTAGACAAAACCTTTGGCAGTGGGACAAGTTCTTACTTTAGGATGTTGTGTAAGTGTCATGAGATGCAGCATTTTGTGAGGTTGCAAATGTGTTACAACAGAACAGTATTAAGCTTAGTGTGAAGATAAATAATCAAAATAGAAAAGCCATGAGTCTTTTGAAAAAGAGCAAGGATATTAGGATAGAGTGAAATAAATCCAAAGCATGTTAACAAGTCAGTTACTTCACCAAAGTTATCTAAGTAATAGAATAATAAAAACAGTTTGGAATGTAACAAACTTTTCAACTAAAAATTGTAGAAAATTTTCTAAGAAACAAGATGAGGGCCACTAAAGGTATGGTCAACACATACATCAAAATATGACCTGTTTCTCTAGGAGAATCCAAGCAGTTACCAATTATCAGAAAACTGACTTCAGGTTATCAATCCATATTATCTAGACATTGGGGAAGGAATTCTTCAGTAAACAGTTTTTTTTAACTAAGGTCTTTTTGGCTACAACCTACAACTATCTGATGTATTGTTGACACAATACTGTACTAAAAGTAGTTGTTTTCTGAGAGATGCAGTCATTCATAGTGTAATTTTATTTTATTTTATGATCAGGCAAATTGAATAGTGGTAACAATGAAACCTAAAATGATAGATAAAAATAATGGCAACTGAACATTGCAAATCATACTCTGACAACCCAGTAGGTGAGAGATTAGAATACACAAAAATTGGGTATAATCATAAATAATCTGTGTTGTAGTTAGGATATAAAATACACAAATAATGTTTAGAATTGTTAATATTAACCCCTCACTGTTTTCAGAAATTATATGACTACATGGTCACAATATATTCTTTAGAGAATACTCGTTAATTGTATTTGCTGATTATTGTTGAAAATAAAAAAACAATGGTAAAAGTCACAAAATATTGCTCAGAAAGCAGATCTCATATGTGGGTGTGTTTCCTGACAGGTGTGATGGTTGGGTCACAAAGAATGAGACAGGACATGCAGATTTACACAAATAACCAATCTTTAATTTATACCTTGACAATTTACACAGAAACAACAAAGCAGAGACCTGCAAAACAATTGAAGTCAAATTAGTGTCTTTATTGCAACAGTACTTCTTTAAATATAGGATTTCTAGAATAATACAAAAGAATTCTAATCCCAGACACTGAAATCTAGAAGTCCAATTATCTTAGCCTTTATAAGGTATTCAATAAAGAGATAATTTAACACTGTATCTTGTGGATGTTTTTGCTTTAGTTTAGTTAGGGTTAAACTTTACTGTACTTAATACAATCATTAAATAAACTTATAATTTTATTCTATGACCTAACACTATACCTTCTTATAAATTTTGATAAGCTTTTAACATGTTGTACAAAATGTCTACTAAATTATATTTACATCTGCCTTTTGTTCACATCCATTGAAATGAAGTGCAAGCACATTTTAAGGACAGACAAAAACTGACTGCTGTTTTAATAGATGCAATGTAAGGTGATCATTTAATTCTCTATATTAAAAACAAAAATGCATGTGACTAGCAAGAGCAAAGAATAGTTTATTAATTAACAGATTCTTGCTAGTAGGTGTACTCCTTTCCCCATGTAACTTAGTCTACAACATAAAAATAAAAGAATGACAAACAGAGTATCCCCAAGTTAAAATATAATGCACTTAGTTAACTTTCTACTAAACCTTACTAGCTAATAATAATAAACTGTACTATAAATAAAAAGCTGTGCTACACTCTTCTGTGTGGCAAGTTATACACTATTTTTCCACTGTCAAACTTAAATAGTTAACTAAATTATAGGTGAAAACCAAATGGTGCCTGCACAAATAAAAATGAAAGTTAACTTTGAAGTTATAAAAAAAATTTAAAGAGTAAAAAGTAAAACTACACAAAAATATACAAACCTGTTACCAGCAAATGAGATTGAGAACTTTAAAGAGTTCTCTCATACAAGTGAAAGTTGCAGAAACACTTGGTGAAATCTCATGAAAGTCTAGTAAATATTTAAGAAAATGTATATAAAATCTGCTGAAATCTTGGTAAAATTCTAGGTAAGTTCTGTGTGAATTTTGCTCTCTCAGGCCTCAAAGCTGTTTTAAATATGAAAACAAACCTTTGAGTTTCTAATACAATAAAACAGTGGTTAGTGCCTGATAGATCAGTTGACTAATGGGAAGTGAAGATAATGGGTGAGTCCACCCACAACTACTGTCCAATTCGGTGAAATAAGAATAACTCAACATGCTAATTAGAAAGTATATTGTTATTCCTTTAAGAGAATCAAATTAGAAGGTGCCTAATCTCCACTTGACCAAATTAGCCCCTGGGGAAAGGTAAAGTTAGAAATCTTCTTGAGCAATACTATATTCCAATTTTAGAAATTATAATATAAAAGAAGATAAATTTAGTTAACTTTAAGTACTGGAAATCATTTAGTACACCCTGATACTACATTAATAATAATCTTTGCAATCTTTGGAAAAGAAATAATGGATACAAACTTGTATCATTTTCATATACTAATAACAAAGTTAGAACTTATCATATAGTGACCATAATATTATCTGTGAAGTAGACTTAACCATATGCATCTGCTACTCTTTTGTCAGCTTATATGTGCGTGTGTATGTTCATAAAACACATTGTAGTAGTCAGATGTGTTCTTAAGTCTCATAACATAGGTAAATTAATATTTAAAAAATACACACAGACTAATCACTACGTTAAGTACATTTTCTTTAATTGTGATAATTTGGCTTTTGTTCCCTGGTAGGACAGTTGTAGTTTATGTATTTACAACACTGACATTTGGAGTTTGATTCCCTGTGGTGGATACAGCAGATAGCCCATTATGGGTTTGATCTAAAACAAATAAAGAAACAAACTTTCAGCCCTCTTACCAAAAGCCTTCACTGGGCATCAATGAAAGTTTTCAAGATTTAGTATGTTACTTTGGTGTGGTCATATCAATAGTAGCAATAATTGTATTATTGAAACTTTTACTTACATGAATAATGGAGATTTTAAAAACAAAATTTGTCTATGAAATAACACTGTAATATCAACAATAGTGTAAAAACAAAAAGTATCAGTAGATTGAATTGTATATTTGTAATTAAACAGAAGATAACATATAAAATTCATTAATATAATTGGTGATAAAACTTTGAATCAATGTCATAGTATCTATAAAAACTTGGTATTCTTATTCATCTTTATAGTGGTTACAACAACATGAAGGTATCAGCTGCAAACAATTTCATACTTGGGCAGAGACACATCAGGTAGATGTACAAACTGCTGCTTTAGGAAGACAATTGGAAGACAGTGAAATTGGTGAGAATATTTCTGTATGAATGTTAACAATAGTTTGAAAAATATTCCTTGAGTTTGAAATTTCCAGTTATGCATTTATAAAAGAATGATAAACTCTTATATTTCATTGACATAAATTTGTAAAGTTTACAACAAATTTAAACCTTCTCTGATGGTTCCTTAGTTCACCAGATGAAACAGAAAAATCAACGTTATATTTTGATAAACATTTAGTTTCTCAAGTTATATGCAATGCAAGTATGTTCTCTTATTCTATAATATTCCTTTTGTTGAATTTAATAATAACATTTTTTCAGGGATAATGAAACTACGACTATACAGTTTAGAAGTAACATTTGCAATTAATAAAATTCAAAATATTTGCTACATAACTTAGAAGTGAAAAATATGCACTTTGTTACTCTAAATCGTTGAATATAGTGATTTTAAAATACTTACAAGCAATTATTAATAATTCTTAAGCTTACTTGAAGACAATAAAATCAATTAAGGAATTTTTTGTTTAAACTTTTGTTATACAGATTGTCCCAACTGCAGCTACAAATATTCAGTAGCTAAAGGAGGATGCTTGCACATTCGTTGTATTCAATGTCAGTTTGATTTCTGTAGTGGATGTGGTGCACAGTACAAAATTGGAAGGGCAAGTATTTGGAATGTAATACAGAACACATACAAATTCAAATTCCTGGTGCTACTTAGATATTTATTTTTTATAGCATATTAGTGCTTTGATTGTACAATAGTAGAGAAAGAGTTAAGGAAAACATTGTAGAATAAAACAAGTTTTACATAATTTTTTGTTTTAAAGGATTTTTTAAATTATGTTTAAAAATGATAAAGTACATTATATTCAAGTAGTTTGGCATTCATGTGGAGTTACGATTATTTTGTAATGGAAATTTTATTCTTCATTTTGAGACTCCAGATTTTAGAAATTAAAGAGACTGAGAAAATAGATGCAAAATATTTTTTTATTATTATGTTAAAAAATAATAACAGATGAAGCTAAATGTGAATTTTAATTTTATCTTAACATTGGAGTATTTAATTCTTATTGTATGAATGAATAAAGAAACCTAAAATCAAGTAGAGAAATAAACTGAAAATATCCATTCCATAACAGTTGCTACTATTAATTGATTGAGTAGAGAAATGCACTGAGCATTTTCATTTATTAGCTACTGTTATGGTTTCAGTCTATTTGTCTACTTAATGTATTGAAACATCTTCATTCCATAACAGTAGCTAATATACATTAAGTAGACAAATAGACTGAAACATCTTCATTCCATAACAGTAGCTAATATACATTAAGTAGACAAATAGACTGAAACATCTTCATTCCATAACAGTAGCTAATATACATTAAGTAGACAAATAGACTGAAACATCTTCACTTCATAACAGTAGCTAATATACATTAAGTTGACAAAGAGACTGAGCATCCTTGTTCTTATTTTTTTTTTTTGTTTAGAAGTGCCATGTGACTCAACAGTGTTTGAAAATGGGTTTCCATGGCCACCACCTTAGAAACTGTCTGTATTATCTTCGTAAGAAAAATGCTGTCATATTACAAAAGCTTTTAACTGTAAGTTACTCAATATCTACTTATTCTTGAAAAATTGTTTTAAACTTGATTTCTAAGTTCAGCATCTAATAACTTACTTCAATTCCTTATAAACATAAAGCCTCATATGACATATGTCAACCATTATTTCTTTGCTAGGACAATTTTTTATTAGTTTTGTAATTTAAGTTCAACAAGTTTCTAAAATCAGTCTTTATTTGATTAACTGTGGCAGACAACACTGTTTCTTAACATTTTACAGTATCAGTGTTTTATTTTAAAGATTCTGTTTAATGATGGTTTAACTGTTGCATAGCTTATTCATTACAGCTGTTGAAGAAATAATATATGGTATACAGTATTATTGGAAATCTGCAGAGCCACTTTTTTAGTAGGGTTACAAGGATAAAAAATATTCAATTTAAATAGCTGTCAAGACTTATCAAAAATAGTTTTCACAAGAGATAGAATTTAGAAAATAATGCAAAGTTTAGGATTTTTGCTAGATTAGTTTTAACAGTCTTAAAATATTTTCATATTATTGTAGATCACTCATTATCCTATCATTACAATAACCAACTAAAATTTTAGAACTTTTGAAAGACCTTACACTTGTTTGCCTATATTGTTGTTAAAGGTGATTCACATTAAATGGAACTCATCCTGTATAATAAATTTGAAAAATATTTGGTTTTATTAGTTTTAAATCTGCTTCATACACCAAAAAATATTTTGTTAATAATTAAAAAACTAAACTTTTAGTTGCCTTCAAGGAATTTAGATGTAGTACATATCAATACACTTATAACTGTAACAATAATAAGACTGTGGACTGTATATTACATTACGTTTATATAATATACATTGTGGGTTTAATGTTTATACATGTTTAGTATCACTAGTCTTTGAATTGTGATTTGGCTGTTGCTTGTTGAGCTCTTCGTAAGGAAAAGGTTTATACAGTTACAGGAAAGTTTTATTACATCCTTATGTAATGTCTTATAGTGTATATTATTTTATTTCACATCTAGGATTGTGGAATAATGTATGAAACAGAACCACCTACTGGTGAGAAGATGAATGAACAGTGTAGTATTGTAGAACCAAAAAAAACTCCCCAAGGTCTGAAGGATGAAATATGTGGTAGAAATGTTTTGGATGGATATGCTGGCTTGTGCAGGTAAATATATATATATATATATATAGCAATATAATCAGAAATCATTACACATAGGTTGAAGAATATTGTAGAGTGTATAAGTAGAAATTTCCAGGTCGAATGTTACACTTTTGCACTCAGAATTATTTACAGAAACTATTACTACTGAAATAACAATGGCAATATAATTTAAAGTGTAGTAGCTACACATGAATAATTTTAATTGTTACAAACAGTCATAAATATAGTAGTGTTATAGGTAAAAATATAGTAATTATAATCACATGCAATTAATATCAATGGTTGTATAGTTTCAACTAGCAGAAATCCTTATAGATAATCGGTAGTTGTTTCAAATAACCTGTTCTGTAACTTCCGATACAGTACATACCTCCTGTCTCAAGATTAGCTATTCTAGTTCAGTGCTGCTCTCTATATGCAAACTTTTCATAATGCACGCCACAAACCTTCTGCACCCCCTCTGTTGGAAATATCATATTCCAACATGTCTCTCATGTTTCATCTCTTAACCAATAGTAGCCTGACATGCTCACGTGACTCCCTCTAAACTCCTCTATCGAACCTTCACTTCTCGTTTGGCAGCATTAGAGTTCAGACGTTGTTTTTTTTCTTGTGTGCTAGTCCTAGCATGTGATGACAGAAAAATGTATTTTTGAATATAGCTTTTAATTTCTTTTCTCCTATAAACCTATTCAATTTGTCGCTATCTCTTTCAGCAATAATTGTTCACTTATGAGTTCTGTTTTGCATTATGAATTCCGAAGTTTGCGTTACCACTTCGGGAGTCACACCAACAACTAATGTTGTTTCTTAGGCCTCATATGCAGACAGTCCGACGGTAGATCTTTCTGCTTTTATACATCGGGATACTGAACACTACATGGATCAACCTTTGTCCCCTGACAAGGCTTCTCCTGAATTGGCGGGACTTCTACAAAATTACAAGGATTTTATTGTCTTTTCCTGCCTTCAGAGTTTGCCATTTCTTTCCACTTTCTATCTGAGGAATCACTTAGGCCCAATTCAGTCTTCACGGATTTGGTGTCTCAGGTTTGTGATGTTTTATTCCATTCCCCTATATCTTATTCCCCTCGACATTCTTTATTACATGAAACCTCTTTTCAATCATTTTTGGTTTTCCTCCCTCCCCAGATATTCAGGTACATGTTGGTCACTTTGTCTCTCAATTAAGTGAGGGGATCAGCATGCCGCACTCCCCAAGGCCCTCATATCAGCACGCCTTTTCTTATCACCATGCAGACTATCCATTTTTGGATCAGCGGTTGTTGGGTTCTTGTTACCTCTTTGAGGGGTGGCTCCCAATTATAATATTAGTGTTACCCATGCCCAATATTCTCGCCTTCATCTTACCCTAACCACCATTCTACAGTATCTTTCTTCCATACATCTTCTCTCTGAGGCACTCTACAGAAATCCTGAGGGGTTTTTTGCAGATACCCTGCACATTCTCTTATCCATATTAGCTTGCACTTCTTTCTCGGCTCTGTCATTACACATGTGGTTTCTTTGCTGGTATTGGTAGGGATGCTGTATTGGCCCAGGTCAGTTTACCCTCTCCATATCAACAGGACTTACATCTTGCTCAATTTTTGTGACGTCATGTCTTTGGTGCTGTCCCAGAAACTGTTGAGCCTCAGGCAACATCAGCCCAATGGCAATCCATCTCGCATCCTTTGTCGCCCATTTGTCCCAGTCAGAGCCTCATATGCCCCTATTCCCATCTCCCGTCCTTATTCTCCCAACCCTTACCTGTTCCTGCTAGTCGGAGAACATCTTTTCCTCGATGATAAAACATCCATCATCAACATACTGGTTGGGACTGGTAGGAGCTTGACCATTAGACTTTCTTCCTCACTGCCATCCCTTCACTGAGGATCAGTGGGTGATACAGGTCCTGTCAGAAGGATTCGTTCTCCAGTTCCCCTCCTCCTTGCCTCTCCTCTTCCTCCAGATCCCATGGTGTGCCAGCATCTGTCAGAGGCAGTTTGAGAATTGCTTTCGCAGTAGGCTATCAAACTGGTCGGCCACCTTTTGGGGGTTTTCCCCATCTTTTCATGGTCCCCAAGAAAACCGGGGATTGGCAGCTGGTTATTGATTTATCTCACCTCAACTGCTTCATTGCACTTCCCAAGTTTATTATGGAGTCTTTTCTTACCCTGAGATGGGCGTTTTAACTGGGATTGTGGATGATGAAAATGGATGTCTCCAATGCTTCAGTGCTTCACATCGTGATTTTCCAGCAGTCTCAACCTTATCTTCGTTCTGTCCATCTCAGGGTGGTTTACCAATTTTGAGCCCTTCCCTTCGGACTTGCATTGGCTCCTTATGTGTTTTGTCGCACTGTCTGGGCATTTGATCATCATCTTCATGCTCTGAAAATGCGATTTCATTATTACATGGATGACTGGCTCCTGCTGCCTCATTCCAAACCGGAATTGACCACTCATACCCACCAACTCCTTTCTGTGGCAGCTTGAGCGGGCTGATTGATCAAACTGGGGAAGTCGTTTTTTTCAATTTACACAATACCTGGTCCATATAGGGTTTTTTTTACATCAATATCAGTCATGCCATGCCTTCTCCTTTAAGTCTTTGGTCCATGGAACTTTTAGTTCACAGAGCCCTCTCGACTTGGTCACTTACTGCTCATGGGGTTCTATCACTTTTGGGGAAGTGGTCCTCCATGACTGCTCTTATCCCTCTTGGTCATGCCCACATGAGATCCCTGAAATGGGCATTTCACAACAGATGGAACCTTGCTCGAGAATCTTTTTCCACCATCATCTCCCTTCCTCCTTCCCTGCGAGAAAAACTGCATTGGTGGCTGAATAAAGCTCATAAGTCAATGGCCATGCCACTTACTCCCCCACATCTGGATCTACATTTGATCATGGATGCATCCCTTTAAGATTGGGTGGCGTGGAAGCTTTGGGCCATTAGTTTGTGGACGAATTTGTCTTGCATATCAATGATCTCGAACTTCTGGTAGTACGTCAAGCTTTACATCACTTCCTTCTCGTCCGTCATTGTCTGGTAATGTTTCATTCAGACAATTCTACAGTGTTAGCACATATCAACCACCAAGGGCACCCAGTCCAGAGACATCTGTTTTTGGATATTGGAGGTTTTATACTTGGCCCAGGCACGTCATATTCGTCTTATTGCATGTCATGTGGCTGGTGCTTTCAGTCTTGTCACAGATCATGACTGGACCAGATATATCCTACAGTCTGGGCATTGGATTGTCTCGTTTTCCGAGACCTTTGCCATCATTTGAGTTCTCCCCAATTATATACTTTTGCCACGACCCTCAATTCCAAGTTACCCCTCTTTTGGTTACCTGTACGATATCCCTAGGCCTTGGCAGTCGATGCTTTCAGCCAAACACTTGTATGTGTACCCTCCAATCTGGCTGCTGCATCAGGTGATTTCTCTGGTCCATTCCATTCCTTGCAAAGTCCTCCTGATAGCACCCTTTTGGCCAGCACAACCTTGGATTCCCAGGTTAGAGCATCTGCTCCTGATACCACCAGTTTCTCTTCCACTTTCTCCCTCCCTTCTTTGCCAACCTCCTACATCCCAATCTCCTCGTCCTCCATCATCATGTCAGGCTTTTGTCTGGTCCTTGGCGAGAGGCTCTGGTTTCACTCATCAAGTTGCCTTCTTGTTAGCTGGTTCATTATGACCATCTTTTTTAGAAGTCTGCCAACATAAGTGGAAAATCTTCCACTGTTGGTCTGCTAGCAGAGGATTTCCTGCTGACAAGACATCTGTGGCTCATGTTACAAAATTTCTCACCTGGCTGTTTGATCATAGTTCTTTGGTCTCCTCACTTTCAGGATGTCGGGCAGCCTTATCCCATACCTTCCGTTTTTCCAGATACTAAGGTTTTCCTTTCTACTGTTTTTACTGGGCTCATGTGTTCCTTCAGGATTTTACCTGCCTTTCCCGATTGGGACATTAATGTGGTCTTCCATGCCCTCACTTTACCTCCTTTTGAACCACCTTCCTCATGCTCCTTATGTCATTGGTCCCTTAAACTTATTTCCTTCTTCTGTTGGCCTGTTCACCATAGATGTATCATTTACCTTTTATCACCCTACCTATAATCTCCTTTATCCCGATCATTCCTTACTTCCTAAAACCTCGGCAGCTTGAGAAGGTTGTTGATCCTTTTCTCCTATTTCCCTGCCTTCTATATTCCATCTTTACCCTCGACCACATCTGGATGTACTTCTGTTATATTGCATGTACTGCATCTTTTCCAGGTATGCACAACTCTCTATTTGTCCAGTGTCAATCCTTCTCCTTTTGTGATCTTTCCCTTTCTACCCTTATGAATTGGGTTCACCTAGTGGTTCATTTTGCCTACTCTTCCCAGTATGATCATCTCCCGCTATCTTCATCGTATCACGCTTTCCTTTGCATCGGGGTTTCATCTATCACTTGTGGCTGTTCTCTAGACTTTAGAGTGACTTTGAATGATTAGTTTTCTACATTTTTTTCAGGGGCCTTTTCTCTCCCTTTTTATCATGGATCCTGCTCTGTGGCGAGTGGTGCCAGTCCAAGTATTCTTTAACTCTGAATCTGTACTGTCTGCCATGTTGACTTGTGCTTACTAGTCCATGGTACTCATGCTCGCTGTTGAGATAGGGTGTTCCACAAGATCACTTATGAGTGAATAACTTTGTGATGTCATATCTTCATAAACATGCTCATCATGGACCATACCACCCATGGGGATTGCTGCCCATCCCTGCCATGCCTTGTGTGAATAACCAGGTATAGCCTGCTTTTCAAAATAGGGTTTTGTGGTCACCCATTGCACTGTCTTCGGTGATGGCATTCCTCTGGGCTCTCTAACACATTCTCACCCTCCTTTATTCGAGTGGAGTATGGGAGTCCTTGCCATTTTCAGTTCCAAGCTGCTGGGGAGGTGGACCATGGAAGCACCCTTCTGAATGAGTTCCCCAGACCATTCAGTTAAGGGTAGTGTGGTGGTATTCTGCTGGCATAGATGCGACATGGCCTCCAGAGGAGTTTAGCCATTGCCTTGCTGGTTGACATAACCTCCTGATCATTAACACACCAACACTGAAGTTAAGCCATCTCCTTCCAGGATGCTGTGGCCTCCCACTACCACTTACACCACTAATGGAGTTGGGCCATTGCCTTCTCGTTGACGTGACCTCCTACTTACACTTACATAATTAATGGAGCTGAGCTGTCACCTTCTGGTTGATGTGGCCTCCTTATCCCTATTATACTCATGGGAGGTGAGCCATCACCTTCTAGGTTGATGTGGCCTCCTGCTACTATTTACAAAACCAGGGGAATAGAGTCATCACCTTGTGAGATGATGTTGCCTCAGGCTTCCTTTTACACATCAGCTGAAGTTGAGCCATCTCCTTACAAGATGATGTGACCTCCTCATCCACTTTACTTTCACACTAGAGTTCAGTCATTGCACTTGCAGTTCATACTTCAATTGGGTGTCTTCGTCCTACCTTTGCACAGATGTTGTTTACTGGCATCGAGGTTTTGGATTAGAGTGAACCAATCAACATAAGTCATACCATGGAGGCAGGTTGATCTCTTCCTCCCTCAATTGCTCAGTCTGTGTCTTTGGTCACTGCACAATTAATTGGCTGGTTCCAGTGTTCTCCTGGACTATCCCTTGTTCTTCTTACAGATGTTATTGTCTTTGGATGGTACTGGCCTGTGCCATGGTTGGGGGAGTTGATT
>NW_013668302.1:153282-154407 GCF_000517525.1 Limulus polyphemus
AGAGGTTTTTGGATGTGGTTGACTTACTGAGTATGGTCCGACGTTCCCTAGCCACTCTACATCTTACATTTCCACCCTTGTGCAGGTCACACTCTCTATAAGGGTGAAGATTATACCTGGCTCAGAAATAGTGCAGTTCTCCTCTTCAGATTTCTATCTCTCAGGTTCAGAGGTATCCTTCAGATACTTTTGGGACTGCTTCTTTTGTTCCCTTGCACTGATCCCTCATCCTTTTCAATGTGGTATTCTAGCTAATCTTGTGAGAGGAGATAAGTAATGTATCGGAAGTTATAATTTTCCTATACTGAAAATGTACTTCTGATAGTGGCATCTGGACATCCCCTCTTCTTAAAAATCCTGGATTCACCTCTGGGAGGTTATCAGAAAAATCATTGAACTAAATAGTGGATGTTATGTAGATTGAAAGGAAACTAAAGATATCAACATAGCTCAATTTGTTTTGTTGTAAACTCGTATTTCAAAAAACAAAAGGAAATCCACAATGGCCAGATTAGAGGAAATGAATCTATGAGACTTTTTTTCCTTTTTATAAGCTATACTTTGTGTGCCAGCAATACTAAGCGTGGATCATGCATATATCTGATTGAATTTTATTACTCATCAGGATTTCTAATTCATTTAGACAGGATTAGAGTAAATTTATCTATGAGACCTTGGGAATGGTCTTATACATCAGTTAAATGGGTTTGACCCCCTGAGTCCAACACTGTAATTAGATCTCAAATCGGTTACGAGATGACAGAGCTACCAGCTAAAAGTCTGTAATTGAAAAAAAAACTTGGAGCCATTCTATGAGCCACTCATAAAAACCCAAGTCAAACCATTTCATTTTTTCCAGACCACTTAAATTATTTTTATATCTTATATGATCTTTAATTTGTCTAAAGCATGGTAAAACAGTATTGTTTTGTTCCCCTTTAACCCGATGACTACCGGCTACTAACTTTCTTAGTAGGCAATGCAAGTCTTTCTATATTTCATTCCAACAATAAAACTAGTGGACGAATATTTTCGAAAATTCATAAATACTTTGACAAAATGTAGGTAGTTTAAGAAACATAAAGCCTATTAAATTTATTAAAAGAAGTTTTTTTGCATTATGAT
>NW_013668302.1:155407-160826 GCF_000517525.1 Limulus polyphemus
GGCAGAAAACAGTGCTGAGGTGAAAGGAAATATCTTAAAAAAATTTTTGAAAAAACATTTCTTCTTAGAGGGCGCTTATTTACAGTCTAAAACGTATTTCAGTGTAGTCTGTTATTTTGTTCCATTTTAAAGTAGTATCCTTTAATAATCAATATAAGTAATGAAAGAAAATTTTGCATCACTGTTTGTGTAGTCTATCCTTTATCCCATCTTTTGGAGAGATGGAAAAATCATACAATTTACATTAACACTGACTTTATATCATTCAGTTCTTTCATATCCTGAAACAGCTGTTAATTAGTCGTTCATGAATTTAATTTTGTAACAAGTAAAACTCTCAAATTAGCAACATATGGAAACATGCAAATATCTCTAAAATGACTTTTTAATAAATAAGGAAATAATTTCTGTTTTGGGATCACTTACATTTTGTAGGATATTGCCATATTGTTGTTGCAAAAGGACTTTGCACTTATGTATAAGAGTCTACCTGTAACAGTCCAGTGTTGCCAAAAGATATTCAGTCATCGCAGAGAATATGGCATAAAAGTCACCCAAATCACATAGATATCACCCAAAGTTAAAAATTTTCTTATATGAAGAGAACCAAATGTTGATGAATTGAAGAAGAATGTAACAGAAAAAAAAAGGCAACAAGACCATGAGTATGAAAAGAAAAAAGATGAAAAGTTGTTACAGGGGCAAGTGGGAAAGGGATAGTAACTGGTTACACTATGACAAAGATGGTGTCATAATATTTTGTATGATATGTTGATAAGAGAATGTGAATCTGAAAACTATTAGTGGTCTATTAGAGATGAAGAAAATGTGAATCTGAAAACGTTATTAGTGGTCTATTAGCATAAACAGCCCGTAATTGTTCTGTGCATGTGTTTCGGCCAAAATTAAAACTCTTTGCTAATAGATCACTAATAGTTTTCAGAATACCACCTCATGATTGGCCAATTATAGCTGGGTATCTAGCCCTATTCGTTGGGCAAGCATTTAACATAACTCGAATCATGACAAAGCACAAAATTGATAGAAATTCCATTAATTTGGAGTTTTTATTTATTTTTTAATGAAAACACGTTAGAACATAAACCCATATATATATTGTATCAGAAAAGGCCAAAAATGGCTAAAAAGCATCAGATTTTTTTGCCACAAAAAGACCAATACTCTTACTGGAAATAATAGATCTAATCTTTGGATTCTACAGCCATTTTTTTTCCAGTGTGCACTTTATGTTTTTAATAACTGCTCATGTAATGTAAATGTTACATTTTTACACACAAAACGATTGGTAAACATACTAATCCAATTATCACAATGCCATACCAGGTGAGACTAGACTCCAAATTTTGTGCATGGAATTCCTACTCTGCAGAAAGCATTTATAGCGCACTCTAGCACATCACCTATAGGGTAGTGACATTTCTTTCCACAGGTGTATTTCCTCTTTCATTCGTGATTACTATTTAGAATGTTTCCCATGTGCTCAGTGAGATCACGCTAACATTTTTACATACTAATTTCACAAGCCACGGAGTCCTGAACCACCTAGCCTTTAAATAAGCTGCATTACAGCTGTGAACAACCAAACCGAAATAGATAATTACACTTCTGATGTAATCAATGCCATAACCCAAGCCATTAAAGAAGCACTCCCGAGCAAAATAACAAATCCTGACCTACGATCCTGAAAATTACTCCTGAAATTAACGAATTAATAATTACCCACAGACGACTCGGACACAACTTCACACAAACCTGTGACATTATGATTAAACCACTCATTAATACTATGAATATAATTTCTTTAAGAAACTTGTATTTCAACAACAACAACATTAAAACAGGGAAACTTCTGCCTATCAATAGATAAATCCAAACCCGACCCTTCCAAATTCTAGCAGAAAATTATATCTATCACGAACAACAAATCAAAGAACACTATAAATAAAATTCAGTATAATAACAACACCCCCACTATTGATAACAAACAGTTTGAACTTTTTGCCCAGTATTTTGAATATACATTTGTAACCCCAAATATCAGACAACATTTCAACAGTGTAAATCAACACATTTCTAATAACCAACACTTTCCTCACCAAACTTTCCAGTTTCTGTATCACAAGTTTCTGAATTTCTGGTTTTAACGATTTGTAGACCCACCCCATAACTTTAGTAAAAATCAAAATTAACCTTAGGAAAATAAAACATCCCCCAGTGGCACAGCGGTATGTCTGCGGACTTACACCGCTAGAATCCGTGGTGGGCAGAGCACAGATAGCCCATTGTGTAGCTTTGTGCTTAGTTACAAAACAAACAAACAATAAAACACAAAACTCCAGGAGAGGATGGAATTAACAATTTAATCCCGAAACCTATCAAATCAGTGAAATCGTAACCAACTTAGTAATAATTTTAATTTATTGTTACTATCATCTGTTTGGAAATCAGCTATTGTTAAGGTTATCACCAAGAAAAATAATAACTAATCCCCACAGCTACAGAACCATTAGCTTGCTAAACACCCTTGGAAAGTTGATGGTGAAATTAATCATGAACCATTTAAATGCTTACCTATAAACCCACAATATTTTTGACAACATACAGAATTCAGGCAGAAAATGTAGACAAACCACTGACCACCTCGTTAGATTTACCGAAACCATATATCGCAGTTTCAACAGAAAGCATACAACTATAGCTACTTTTCTAGACACCCAAGAACCATTGATTCGGTATGGCATAACAGTAATCTAATCAATAATCATGCACCCACTCCTACTGTATGCTGGATATTCAGCTTTCTTACCAATAGAACAGCTAAAGTTATGATCAACATTGCGACTTCCAGGCCATTCACATTCGAAGCCAGTGTCCCCCGAGGGTCAGTGTTAAGTCCAACATTATACAACCTCTTTGTCAGTTATATCCCGTTCCCTTCCTTAAACCATATACTTATGTCTCAATATGCAAATGATATTGCTGTCTTGAGTTCTAGCAACCCACGTACCTCGACATTTAGGTTCGAAATATCACTTAATGCATTGTCAGATTGGTGCAACATGTGGCGTGTAGCCCTCAAACCATACAAATTCCAAGCTATAGCCTTTTTTAAGAAAATAAATAAAAGTATTCAAAAGTTTCGTAATCTCCAGTTAACCCTTAAAAATTCAGGTACTGATGAGGTAGAATATTCGGTGCCTGGTCAGTGAAAGTGGGTTTTCTTGGGGTGCTTCTATTTCCTCCCCAGTGCAAAATTATTTTCATTGGTTCTATAGGTCCCCGTCCTGAGACGGATCGCACCCCTTCATATTGTTGCGTCAGCGAGTCACATGACTACTGTGACGCCACGTTTCTAGAACTATCCTGTACTTTGGCGAATGCTCTAGTATTTACTAGATATAGGGTAGTCGGGTATATATAAGAGGGGGACAACGTGACGAATGAAATGTAATGTGTGTGTAGACAGTGAGTTAATTGATCTGCAGTCAGAAGTATTATTGAGCACGTTCGTTGTTATAGCGTTTGTTTAGCGTGATTGTTGAAGTTGAGTGTATCGGTAAAGTTGTATTCGGAGAGAATAAACCAGTTTTATTAAGTAAAGAACTTGTGTCGCTAAAGTTTCGTCGGAACGAAGTTACGGAAAGTTAATTAACAAACGGAGACGTAACAATATTGAAAATTTAAATTACATTTTTATGTATTAATTTAGCCAAAGCTATTTAATCTTTTTGCAATCAATTTTAATAACTTGAAGCCCATTTAAATATTACTATATTTGCTAGTTTTAGATGTATTCATCTTCTATAAAGAATTAATCAACCAATTGCTTCATACCCTAATTATCACTCTTATTTATACAACTCATGTCAACTTTGAACTGGATAACCATGTTATGGTTGTGGTTCGTTCAATCTTCACACCTGCTTCATCTTTGCCAATGTCAACAGCCACCTTTTATATTCATATAAAGCGAGCAGCCTTTTTCAGTCTCAGTATCAACCTCTCTTTCTTTCAACAAACTTCTTGTTTCCTGTGTCCAGCTCTCCACTGTCTCAGTTTATCCATGAAATTTGTTAGGAGGTGTCAACTCTCCTTGTTTATCTTATTCACTAACCATACTTGTGAATCAGTCTCTCATGCTTCAACAACATTAAGCTCCACATTATTTCGTCAAAGCACTCTCAAATCTTAAATCTTTACAGCCTTCGTAGTTGTTCAACCACAGTTTCGCGAGTGGGGCGAAGAGGATCTGAAAGTTTTTTTTGAAACCAAAATACCCACCAAGGAGTTTTGCTTTGCTTTTTTGCTGTGGGCCCTCGGATTGCAATACCCAGAGGGATCAGCAAATAAGTTTATTCGCGGTTTCGTCGCTCACTAGCATCAATCAAGTTAGTTACCTTAGCCCCGACAACCTTAGCGAAGGCTATGAACAATACACACTGCTTGCTAGGCATGATACATGCTGTATACATCGTCCACCAGCACAGCTAGTCCACGTCTTCGAGCTAAACATTCGTTGCACGAGCATTCATAGTGATGAAGTTTGTGGATTTTACATAACTGACGAGTGTTCGTAAGTTTGGGAAGATCCATTCATGGTATGTCATAAGTTCTGTTCGGTTAAGATATGCTTAGATCAATTTATGTGAAGTCAAACTTTGTAAAAGTTATAGCATGAAAACTATAACAATCACAAAATGTCTATGAGATCGTGACAGGAATAGAGCCCGTAGTAAAAGAGTTAATACATTTATTTAATCAATTAAGGTGGCCCTGCCCACCTCTTCTATTTTTTGGAAATACTTGCTTACGTACACCTACTTTGCCCAATGACATGTGTATAACCAATCGAAAACTCAGAATGCCTCCCTTGTGGTTTTCTTAGCCTCTGCAAAGTATTTGCCCAGGAAACTTTCTTTTAATGCTAGATTCCAAGCAGTAAGGTAAGAGATTAGTGAGCTCGAAAAATCACATTTTTTTAGATCCAAATACAGCTGAAAAAAAAAAAAGTTTGATTGTTATCTGAAGGTTATAAAGATTTTGCATGTGAAAGTTGAAAATTTTTCGGATGCATAAAAGTATTCTTAACCTTAAAATCAAAATTACTTTCCATGTTGGATAGTAAACGTTCAAAAAGAAAAAGTGCATGAGAAAAACATCACTTAAAAAATCTTAAAACTTAAAAATCTGATATTTTGTGTACGAAAGCCTTGTAATGTTTACTGAAAATCTGCAAAATTTCGTGAAAATACACTTACTGTATTAAAAGTTATAGTATGAAAACTATAACAAGCACAAAATGATTACGAGGTTGGTCCCTGGGACCGAGCCCGTAGTGAACGGGCTCTTTTGATTTTATTGGGTCATGCCGGCTACGTAGGAGACAAATTCGATGACG
>NW_013668303.1:0-986 GCF_000517525.1 Limulus polyphemus
ATAGATAAAATACTATAAAAGCTATTATTCCATTGTTTAAACATGATCAGAGAGTGCGTAATTTCAGTTTAATATACGCATATAACTTGAAACTCCAAGAATCTAATAAAGCTACTTTTCATAACTTTAAGAAGTTTAACATTTTTACACTATAAGACAAGTTGCCTATTACAGCCAATGGTTACGTTCTATGGTCTCAAGCCTTGGTAATATCTTACAAAATTGAAGATTAAGATAATAGCCATCAAAAGCCACTGCAGAAGTTTAACATTTTCACACTATAAGACAAGTTGCCTATTACAGCCAATGGTTACGTTCTATGGTCTCAAGCCTTGGTAATATCTTACAAAATTGAAGATTAAGATAATAGCCATCAAAAGCCACTGCAGAAATTGAACATCAAAGTCTATTTTCAAAGTATTAGTTTTTATTACATGGATAGTTTTTAATCATGTGATGCCAAATTACAATAGCTAGAAGATATCGTCATATACTCTGGATGTTTTAAAGCTCCCCCAGTGGCTTAGTGGTAAGATTTAGGGTTTACACACTATAAACCTGATTTCGATACCCGTGGTGAACACACCGTAGATAGCCTATTGTTTAGTTTTGCGCTTAGATACAAACAAGTTAACTATTAAATTTAATACCATTGCAAATACAAGAATTTTCAGAAATACTAGTCCTAGTTGTTTGTTCTCTTCCCTTAATTTTCAGTTTTATGTTTTTTACTTTGGTGCTTGCATCATTATATGTATCTATATAAATATAATAGTACTGTCTGTTGTATGTTCATTTAACTACTTCGCAGGGTATGGTTGGATCTTCACAAAAATTATTATGGAAGTTACATACAAATTTTCAGTTTTGCATTTTGCGTTCTGCGGTTTTTATGCGCGTTTTTGCGTATTTTATAGGAGCGCTCTATAGACGGATCTTCACCAAATTTGGCATGAAGGTTTATCTGTCCATGCGGAGATACATGC
>NW_013668303.1:1986-10822 GCF_000517525.1 Limulus polyphemus
AATTTTTCATGTCCTAAGATAACCTTTCATTAATCATGAATTTACAAAACTTCCGTTCCGGGGACGGGTACTCCAGCTAGCAATATAATATGTTTTAATATGGTTTTTGTTTGGCGCGTATTTGATTGAGATTGATGTTTATTATCATATTTACAAAGTGTCTTTTTTTTTAGATTGATGTTTATTATCATAGACACTTTGTAAATATGATAATAAACATCAATCTCAACAAAGACACTTTGTAAATATGATAATAAACATCAATCTCAACAAAGACACTTTGTAAATATGATAATAAACATCAATCTCAACAAAGACACTTTGTAAATTTGTTGAGATTGATGTTTATAATACCGGCTTCTAAAAAGATTACCCATTTATATTGAGTGTCAGTTACTTCGATTTCAGAAGAACAAAAGTAATTTTAATCACAATCGATAATTTCAAAAAACGTATTTAACAAAGACAAACAAATTAAAAATATTGTGAATCTATATTATTCGAATTATTTTTTGAAGAAGGCTCTTATATCTTGTAATATTTCTAAATTGAAAAATTTATTCCGTAATCTATAGCTTGAGGATGTTCTGTTCTAGATGTTTCAAATTAACGAAATATCGTATAAAGCTTATTATGGTAAATTATTCTAACCTTTGTCCTTTTAACGTCGAAAATACTGGCAAGAGATCCGACAACAACGACTACAATAGAACGAAGTCCGCGCATGTCTACAAGAGAACCGCACGGGTAAGTATGAAAAAGATACTGATTCAAGTGGCGATTCTCATAGAAGCAGTATCTCAGCCATCAAGAAAGCTCTTGTGTGAAGCCTGGTTCATTTCTGTTATCAAATACAGTACAGAGAAGAAGAAACACTAAAAGATTAAAAACTTAACTGCAATTACAATTCAAACCTTATTCTCAGCCCACCAAATAAAAGGAATCATATAAGGTACGTATGTTGTTGACTTACGTTTTTCATTTGTTTTATATTTCTGTAATATAGTACACCTATTCTCAAATATGAAATATATTGATTTGACGTTAAAGTTTATAGTTTCAATTCATGCATGATACTGATTACAGAATAGCATATGTGTAATTGAAATTGAAATTCTAGCAAAACGTCTTTGAACGACGAGAAAATAAATTATCCAGCATTCAGCCAAGATGTCTAGTATCATTTGAACAATTATAATGTGATTTACTATTTCACAACAAAGTATATTGTGCAAATATTTGTTCTTATTTTCACATTGTTTGAAAAAGCTTTATTTTTTGTTTCGTCCTTAAGAGGGATTCTAGCTAGTGTAATTGCATTCTACTTATTTAGGATTCAGTATACAGGTCTGTTTTCATAGATAATATTTTGCACTTAGCCGTCGATATATAAATATGCATTCTTTTGGATTTGAAAGGTTGTAAACATTATATAGTCATTCCTCAGACGTTACTATAAAAAAAAGACGCATTTTTCTCAAGAAGCCGACATGGCAAAACGTCGAACAAATTAAAAATTATTTACTGGAGATAAGTCTAATTTTTCATAATATAAATACGTATAAAAGTGATAGGTTTAAAATTAAATATTGTTATTGAAAATATTTGTCACTTTATCGTTTATTCAATTACTATTTTTTGCTAGTTTCTTCGGATATGAAATAAGTTTCGCGTGAAATGAACGTTAAAGTTATAAATTATGATAAGGTATTAAAAACCTAGAATTTACACGTACATACATAAAATGAGAATTGAAAGAGCTGATTCATTAGTTGACATGGCGAAACGTCGAGAAAATGAAAAAAAGGAAATATGTTTAATTTGCTTAATACAAATAAGCAAATAAAATACAGGTTTGAACTTAACGTTAGAATTTTATGTTTATATAATGAAATAAATATCTCTATAGAATGCTGCTAGGCCTGACTATGAGAAGTAAAAGCTTATAAATAGTTTAATTAGATCTTCTAAATAGATACAGTATTCACAGGTTTGGTTATTGTTGAATCGCAACTGTTTATGAAAAAGCTGGCTCGGCAGCATGAATTTTGTAGAAATAGAAACCAACAACGTCGATACATGAATGCAATACAATTGAATCATTGTAAAAGAATAATAGATTGGTTTATATTCCATTGTTCTGTTTTATACAGTGATGTTATTTTGTTGAATAAATTCAGCGTTTTGTTCTATCAATACCTAAACGCTAGGCACTACCAGTTAACTTACTTTGGTAGCTCTACCTGCTGTTTTATTCTATCAGTACCTAAACGTTAGGCACTACCAGTTAACTTACTTTGGTAGCTCTACCTGCTGTTTTGTTCTATCAGTACCTTAAGTCTAGGTAGGCACTACCAATTAACTTACTTTGGTAGCTCTATCTTCTGTTTTATTCTATCAGTACCTAAACGCTAGGCACTACCAGTTAACTTATTTGGTAGCTCTACCTGCCGTTTTATTCTATCAGTACCTAAACGTTAGGCACTACCAATTAACTTACTTTGGTAGCTCTACCTTCTGTTTTGTTCTATCAGTACCTAAAGTCTAGGTAGGCACTATTAGTTAACTTACGTTGGTAGCTCTACTTACCATTTTGTTCTATCAGTACCTAGAGGCTACCAGTTAACTTACTCATATTTTACTTCTTTTTTTCCGCTTTAAATTCAAAGACCTCTTATCGAGGGTTCACGATGAGCGGGTTGATTACGAGTTCACGCAGGTATAATTCACTTGACGGGAAGCTAGCTAGCTTTGTCCTCCGTTATCTACCAGCCACACACACACCGGATTTTCCACCGTGACGTTATGTAATGTTTTCGTAAAAATGGTGTGATTGTTATAACGCTTATCAATCGGAAAATTTCAGATATTTGACCAGAAACATTTACAAAGTTCGAACATTACAACTCATTTAACGTGAGTGGATTCTCATCAGTGAATTCTATTAGTAGTTCGCTATAGTCGGTGTGCTATAAACTTCGAAAGCTATAACATACTCTCTTTTGGCGCGTCGAGTTGGTTATATTTATAGGCTGCAGAGACTTTCTAGCAAAATTCAGAATATGTAACAATACAAATTTAAGCGTTTACGTACACACATATATTGTTGATTCTTACTCTCGAGAATCTTCTACAACTTTGGAGAATAGACGGAGTTTTGCAAACATATTTAACAGTATAAGTTATGTATGTTTCTAAATATACATTTAATCTAAACAAACGTTGACATTAAAATAAATATATAATAACAAATTCGTTACACTTAATGCTATGTAATTGTAAAAATATCAGCAACATAATAATTATAAATAGATAAAATATTATATATATGAATATTATAAACGATAAGGATTTAGGTTTAATTGGTTTCTTCTTAGATCACCTGTGTACTCTTCTCATCTCATAGACAAAGAATATCATAAAGAATATCATTGTAACCACGTTTTTTATTTCAATTATTTCGTCCTATTATTATATCCCCTGCAATACTTGGAACATTTTTCAATTCTCAGTTATCCTCAGACCGATTTCTAAAAGAGGGTTAAGACCTGCAAAAAAATTTTAAAAATCGTAATTTTCAATTGACACTCGGTATTGAGTGCACCCAATTGATGGTTCAGTGCATTGTAATCATTACTGAATTTCGATTTCTTATGTACTGGTTTATGACATTATGTACTTTTATTTAGCTTGCTGTGCAGAATTGGTTTTATATGTTTATAAGATACGTTTGCAGTTTGGATCTATATAGTTTACTTGTTTTAAGATACGTTTGTAGTTTGGATCTATAAAGTTTACTTTTTTATAAGATAGGTTTGTAGTTTGGATCTATATAGTTTACTTGTTTATAAGATACGTTTGTAGTTTGGATCTATATAGTTTACTTGTTTTAAGATACGTTTGTAGTTTGGATCTATATAGTTTACTTGTTTTAAGATACGTTTGTAGTTTGTATCTATATAGTTTACTTGTTTATAAGATACGTTTGTAGTTTGGATCTATATAGTTTACTTGTTTTAAGATACGTTTGTACTTTGGATCTATATAGTTTACTTGTTTATAAGATACGTTTGTAGTTTGTATCTATATAGTTTACTTGGTTATAAGATACGTTTGTAGTTTGGATCTATATAGTTTACTTGTTTTAAGATACGTTTGTACTTTGGATCTATATAGTTTACTTGTTTATAAGATACGTTTGTAGTTTGGATCTATATACTTTACTTGCTTGTGTTCAAACGTTCTTATTAAGCAAATAATTTTAAAGCTCAATGTAAAAGCAAAATTGTCCTCAATAAGCTGAACCGTTAACGTCTAGTGGGAAGTAAGAGTAAAAAATACTTAAATATTTACTAACAGTAATACTGTTGGCATCATCGAGTAAGAAGTTCATAATTCCTCAGTCTTCTGCAAAACCATGAAACGCTACGAGATGGATTTTGTTTTCAGATTTTGACATGCGTAGTTAAATTACACATTAGCTGTAAAACAATATATTTTTATTTTGATATTATGCTGTTTACATTCCTCTTACTCTCTCCAAAACATAATTGAACAATGTCATTAAGCACCTAAATAGACACTGTAGGCTAAGCTTTTTTTATCAAATAATAATAAATCTATAACTATACAGATAAATTAAGTAAGTAAGTGTCTTACTAATTATACATCCTGCAGATGATATTGTATAAGTTGATTTTATTTTAAAACTATTTATTATTTTAGATTAGTTTTAGATTTAGAAGTTATTTCGTAAACATTTGTTTTCACATAATTCGTGTTGTGTTGATGCCACATTTAAGATTTGCTAATGTTAGTAGAGGGGGGTGAAAACTGTACAGTTCAATCATGAGCAGTTTTCATTCTTCTCACTGCATTAGCTTATACATATTTAATTACTCGAGTCTTATACGTATCTATTGGTGTAATACTGTTTGCAGTTATCTAGAGTCAATGCGATGCTAATTGAGGAAATGTCTTTTTGATAAAGTATCTTTTACGTTATTTTGTGCACGCTGTTTGCGTAAGATATAAATTTTCACGAAAATTGCAAACAGAAAATAATTTACATTTATTCTTAAATGTTATTTATTATACTGATTCTACAAGCTAATAAACATGCTAATACGTGTAACATGTTAATCTGTATAAAGTTATTGTGAATTCCTTCATTTTTAACAGATGTTGCTGCTATGGAAGAAATACCTGAAACATTTTTCACTGAACCACATGAAACGAATTCCTGAATCTAAAATGTAAATTCTCGGTATTAGATAGTGAATTAATTTATCACATTTGTTTATATGTTTTCTTATAATGGTTTGATTGTTGTTAAAGAACGAAGCTACACACTGATGTTTAGTGCTGTAAGCCCTCAGACGTACCGCTTAGCCGCAGGGTGGATCTTCTACAGTAAGATTTTATTGAGGGTAAAGTAAATCAAGTTTGATTTACTCACTTTATACTGTACTTGTAAAAAACTTAATTAGACATATACAATATATGTAACAATTGAGTGTCAAGTAAATCAAGTTTGATTTACTCACTTTATACTGTACTTGTAAAAAACGTAATTAGACATATACAATATATGTAACAATTCAGATAAAGGAATGATTAAATTAAGATATGTTTTGTAATTTAAAAGGGTACATATTTAAACAAGACACACTACAACTTGTTGTCTCTCTTCAATTAATAGAAAACAAAACAAACAAACTGAAAATAAACAATATTGTCCCAATTGACTTACATTATACCAGTCTGAGACAACGTACTTCTTTCGTTAGTACTGACTTACAAATTTACTATATGATAAACAATATTGTTCAAATTGATTTACATTATACCAGTCTGAGACAAGGTACTTCTTTCGTTAGTTCTGACTTACAAATTTACTATATGATAAACAATATTGTCCAAATTGACTTACATTATACCAGTCTGAGACAAAGTAATTCGTTCGTTAGTACTGACTTACAAATTTACTATATGATAAACAATATTGTCCAAATTGACTTACATTATACCAGTCTGAGACAACGTACTTCTTTCGTTAGTACTGACTTACAGATTTACTATATGATAGAAATTTCACTTAAAAACTTTGTAGTTTCAAGAAGTAGATTAGTTTCAATATGAAACTTCAAACTTATACTCAACGTCAGAAAGCTGTACAAGCTGAAACCGTCGTAATTCTTGGAATGTAAATATTTACCTAAACGCTCGTGAAGATGTTAAATGACAAGTTTCTAGAAACTTGATACATCTGTAACTATGTTGTGTTCAGTGATAATATTTGCATTGATATTGTTCTCCTGCCGAGCATTTTAAACACGGAACTTTATTTAATGCTTTGAATATCTGACGTCATTAACAGTAGCTTCATATTTTACCAAGACGAAAATAACTGCCCGATCTTCTTAAATAATGTATACATATTCTAACACAAACAGTAGCACGTGAAAAACAACTTAATGTCTTTAAAGTTCTGCGAGCATAGCCTTGATTCTAATGAGGGGTATCTGTATCGCCTGATTGCACATGAGAGTTGTTCAAAGCGTATGCTTTTTTAAATAAAGTATATGTAAATATAAACACAATAAATTATCAAAATGAATTCGTCCATTAAACTGCCATGAAAATTTATATGTAAATATATTATTAGAACGTTTACCTAAGTTTTATATTTTTTTCATTTTATGTTTATTATTTAATTTTTTAAATTGTAATATTTCATAATGACTTGTAACATTTGTTAGTTCAGAAGTTTACTGTATCTGTGTCTGGAATGTTTTGGCTTAATGTTTTCAGCACACTCACTAAAAGTAAGGTAATAGTATACCTTATATTTGTAGACCAATTTCTTCAGAAATTTTGGGGAAATTCATAAGGATTCAGGATGAAGGTGTCTGCGATTATTTTATTTTTAATTTTAACTTGTAAAGCCTTAGAGTTTTCCTTTTATTTGATAAGGTAAAGAAAAAGTTATATTATATGTGACTAGTGTTTGCGACTCAGAAAAAAGAAAAGAAACCACGCCCCCTAAGTATTCACACTCAAACAAATATACCAAATCAAACATATAATGGCTGACTGAATGTAAATAATATCAGATTGCTTTTACGCAAGTTAAACACCACATAGATATTTGGGGCTAAAATTCCTCCACAAAACAAGAAATCCAGAGAAATGAACTAACAGTAATTGGGCAGTAAAACCCTAATAGTAAGTAGGTAATAAAACCATCTACATAATCTATTTTTATTGGTCATTTTAGTGAGAACATTTATTTTATAACTATCACATTTGGAACATTTCTAACTTATGTTTCCAAAAGAGACTTTTGAGAAGGTATGTATTAATAGCCATGCTGTTTCTTGATCTGTGGCGCCTCGAACTGAAACAACGTAAACAAATGATAGAACACCCTCCATAATGCCAAGGTTTCTACTAAGTACAGCAGGCATGAACAACAATGTTAGTTTCGTATTTCATAGTTTAGTGAAGACTGATTTTCTAAAAGGTTTTATCTTTACTTAGCGGTAGGATAGTATCCCTTAGCAAATTATCTCTTGTGTTTCAACTACAAAAAGCTTTCTACTTACACCTTATATTGTCGCACGTCCCCACTATCCTCTTCCTCATTAGCAGCGTCGTCGAAAGCAGCAACAGTAAGTACTCCATTTATTTTATGGAGTTTTCTTACTTCAGGAAGCACTATTAAGCAGTTTTTTGTTTTTTTTTAATATCGAAATAGCTGATATCTCTAGAGTTAACCTATAAATTTCCACGCTAATAACAAGGAGCTACGACAGATCGACTATATATATCTATGTTCACGTACTTCTAAAAATGGAAGTGTAAAATTATCAATAGAGGTAAAAATTAGATATTCACATCAACGTATAGGTCACATATTGATTTCCATCATGGACCAAAAAGAAATAAAAAATTGTTTAGGATTGGCATAAAAAAGCGTAGAAAAAGAAAATAGAATTATGACTGATGGTAGCCAAGCTTTTTTCGTACGGAGTGATAAACTTAAATATTCTTATTTTACTTAATTATTTTGTATTATTTACACGCTAGGAGATTTTATCGCCGGCAAAAGCACAGGCTCTCCTCCCTCTAGTTGTGGAGCTATGTCGTAAGACGTTTGTTACAACATATTACAAGTAGCTTGACGCTGTTCTTAATATCGAACAACTGACTACATTTTATATTTGTATATCTAATATATATATGTATAGGTTATGTTTTTACCGCCAGACAATACTTAAAATGGCTAATGCCTTGTTTAATTTGCAACGGGCTATCTGTTCTCTGGTCACCATTGGTATCAAAACCCAATTTTTCGCGTTATAAGCCTCCAGATTTACCACTGAGCTACCAGGGAGCTCTCTTGTTGTCTAGGTTTACGTGTGCTCGTTAATATTGTGGACCATATTAGCGGTCTCACATTACGGGAGCCTTCCATAAAAGGTTTAAATGCCTATATTTGTAAAAAAAACTTTATATTTTAACGTATAGGTATATATATTTAGATACCAATAATTCAGCTTAGAACTCACACTTACAGAGCAATTAATAAAATACAATTCAAATTTTTGTTCGTTAAAATTCGGGGGTTGATCTTTGCGGTGCACACAGGTAATTCACTGTGCTAAAATAAACGAGCGTTATTGTTTGTATAAAACTAATAATATATATATATATATATATATACTGTTAGCTACCGAAACAGTTATTACTTTTATTTGATTTCATAAGTAGTACATTTATTCATGGCAGTAAGGTATTAGAAATTTAAAGAATAGTTTTTGTTTGAAAATTT
>NW_013668303.1:11672-15413 GCF_000517525.1 Limulus polyphemus
CATGTTTCGACGTCCTGAGGATGACGTTGTAACGTCGAAACATGTAGAGTCGTCAACTTTAGATAGGCCTAAATAAAATGTTTTTAATTGTATACCAGTTTAGCGTTGAATATTATTTATGATTTTAACTGATGTAACTTTCACACATGATCAGTGTTATTTAATTAAGCAGTGTTTTAATGAACACAGATTTTATCATATTAAAAACATCTTGTGTTGTCATGTTTATTGAGATAACTGCTGGAAAAGCGCAACAGTTTGAAAGTAATTTTAAAAGAAGAAGTAATATGTTATTGTATATTTTTATTTACCTTACTCGATTTTCGAGCAAGACAGTACAGAGAAAAACCAGTCAGGACAGGAATATCTTTCAGTTCTTGCTTTTGAAAGATATCTTTCTAATCTAGAATCCTTTTATTATTCCAAATACAGTATTCAAGTTTTATGCGTCTGTTCTTTACGTGCGACGCTATTTGTTCTTCATACCTTCATCTATCTGAGAAGAAAAAGAAGTTACATAAGAGATTTTTCTGTTGGGCCAGTCGTGTGTTTAGTTCTTGAAGATATGTTTATTATGTTCTCAGCCATTAAAGTGTTTGTTTTGTTTATAAAAAAATTGTGTGTAAGTTTTTATTGCAATACTAAAATAATAATTATGGTTATGTTTCGACAACATATCTTTTATGTCTTGTTCTTGACACTTTGTGACTGTTTAAAAGCTTTATATAGTACTATATGATCATTATTTCTTTCGAGAAAACTGTCTATAAAAAGGTTTATAATGACAGAACGTTCTTAAAGCTTTGCCTATTAAGGTTGTATACCAGCTGGCTATACATTTCAACCATATCATAAGACTAGCGAAGTACTGTCCTCCTCTATCGACAAAACAAACTTTAGAATACATAAGAAAAAATTCAAAGAAATCTTAGAAGCTTTCTCGTTCAGTATTGGAAATAAGTTGTCTTATGTGCCATTTTTATGCTTACCTTTGTTTCTGCCAGTTCAAACTTCGTTTAGAGCAAACATCAAAACACTACACAAACAGATGATGTAAATATGTGAACGCAAAGAAAGAGATTTAAACCCAAATCTTTACATCAGTTATAGGGTTACTGGAGTTTGGAAGTGGAATGCATTATTTTATTGCACAATTTATATGTAAAATCATACTTCAAATTCATACATTCTCAGAACATTTCTTTGAGGATTTCAAGTATTACATTCTCCGATACATGCATTTTTACAGATAGAACTACAGAATAAGATCAAAGCGAATACGAGATTTTAATAAATTCTACCTTTTTTTTCTGTTTATAAATTCCGTTGATCCTTTGATCTAGTTTGTTAGTGTTGTTTAGTCCTGGAATTGTTACTATTCACTCCAAATCTGATGTGATTTTTGGATAATAAATACCGAGGAAAATACATTTCAGTATTTCTAGTTGATCAGTTTTATCCGTTTCTTATAAAAAAAAACAACAACAATAATTCCCTGCTAGTTGTTAATATACCACACATGTTAATGTTAAAGTATACTTTAAAAAATGATTTTTTTTCGTATTAAATAATGTACATATGTTTGCTTAGGTTTAACAAACATGTTGCTTCCTAGTAGCGTGTATTGACCGAATCATATCTGAGAATATCAACGTCAAGATTTTATATATATGGGAAACAATCATTTTAATATCAAGATATCATCTCCATAAGTTGGTTTAAGTCGTAGTGTGATTATAATCAAATTTACATGTTATTGGTGTTTCAAATTTAACATAATATATGTTAATAATCTTCATGTTATTAGAGGTATTTCTCGTAATCTTTGTATTTGTGCTTTTATTACAAAATCTGTTATTTAAAGAAATATGAAATAATGATAAAAATGAAGTAGCTTATAATTCAGTAAATAAAGAAAAACTCCCTTTATCATGAATGTTTGCCCTCTAGTGGATTAACGGAACGTCTGTGGGCTTATAACATTGAACATCGGGTTTCGATACTCGCGGTGGGCAGAGCACAGATAGCCGTTATGTAGCTTTATGCTTAAAAACGAACAAACAAACAAACATCAATTTTTAGTAATTAGCGTTAGGAACTCGATTATTGAAGTAAGTTGTAATTAGCGTTAGGAACTCGATTATTGAAGTAAGTTGTAATTAGCGTTAGGAACTCGATTATTGAAGTAAGTTGTAATTAGCATTAGGAACTCGATTATTTAAGTAAATTGTAATTAGCGCTAGGAACTCGATTATTGAAGTAAGTTGTAATTAGCGTTAGGAACTCGATTATTGAAGTAAGTTTATATTAACATTAGGAACTCGATTATTGAAGTAAGTTGTAATTAGCGTTAGGAACTCGATTATTAAAGTAAGTTGTAATTAGCGTTAGGAACTCGATTATTAAAGTAAGTTGTAATTAGCGTTAGGAACTCGATTATTGAAGTAAGTTGTTGACACTAGTTTCCTGAAAACAATTTAGCGAAATTACAGACTTTCTAAGCATAAGTAATACATTTAATGGTATTTTTGTATACGATCTTGTTCTTTCCCCCTTATTGTTAAATGAAACATTTGTTTCCATAATACCTGTCATCAACGCTAATAATAGTAAACTGTATAGCCACTAACATGTTAGTAGAATAATAATATTACCTATAGTTGGTACTTTTGAATAATTATTGTTACGTTTGAAAAAGTTTAAGCAAATTTCCTTTTAGTCTTACAGAATCTTGATTTATTTCTGTTTAGTAAAACACTACCGGATAGTTTGTTTATTATAGTCTAAAAACTGAGAAATATGTTAGCTCCAATGACAATACCTCATTTGTATGAAATGCTATTATTGTACCCATTCGGAATATATCAAAAAATATTATATTATTATATTTTAAAATTATTGTTTGTTTTTGTTAATTTCGCGCAAAGCTACACGAGGGCTATCTGCACCAGCCATTCCTAATTTAACAATGTAAAACTAGAGGGAAGGCAGCTAGTCATCACCACCCACCGCCAACTCTTGGGCTACTCTTTTTATCAACGAATAGTGGGATTGACCGTCACATTATAACGCCCCACGGCTGAAAAAACGAGAATCTTTGGTGGGACGGGGATTCGAATCCGCGGCCCTCAGATTGGGAGTCGAGCGCCCTAACCACCTGGCGGCTATGCCTGGAGCTTCAAGTCACAGAGCTATATATATGTTTTCTCAACTTATACATAAAAGGGTTTATTAGCTATTAAAATAACTGCAAAATCTCTACCAACGCATGTGTTAATAAGTGATTTCAATTATTATTGCGCCGTTTGATAACAGTTTGTCACTCAGAAGTTTGGGAGAAATATATCATTTGCCAATTTTTGAAACTAACTTGCAGATGAGTAAAACCTAATCAAGATGAATATTTTAATTGTTCCACAAGTATAATTATTGTTTATCAAATAGTTTTTTATTCAAGCTACAGTGTAACTACAACTACCAAAATAGAAAAAACATAATTTTCACCAAAGAAAAGTACTGCATTTAATAAAGGTTAAAACTACTTCTGACGAGAATAATGAAATGTTATAAACAGAATATTTTCGCTTTGATTTAAAAATGGTCGTTCTATTTGGCATTCGTTTCTTTAGAAACGAGGAGATTTCAGTATGTGTGTCTTTAGAAACAAGGAGACAACCATTAATCGGTCTTTGTTTTCAGTATGTATGTCTTTAGAAACAAGAAGACAACCATTAATTGGTC
>NW_013668303.1:16135-47738 GCF_000517525.1 Limulus polyphemus
AAACCAGAATATACCAAACATGAGCAGTTCATTTATACTACAATTATAGCCAAAAACTGTATTGAATCTTACTGTTCTTTTTTCTGTGTTTTTGATCTACAGAGGCTGAGTACCTTACATTAAAACAATTCTGGAGCATCTCTACCTCGTTATCGTCCACGTCGTTATGTCTCGTCAGTCTGTCTGCCAACCGTGTATCTTCACATAGCTCCGATCTTTATTATTTGAGCTTACGAATATTTTACATAGGAAAAGGCTGTTCGTACTCTTCCTAAAAGCGATCAATTTTCGGTGACGTCACACCATTTTATGATACATCAGGTAATTTTAAACTGTAGTTCTAACATTATATCAGTTGTTTTTACGTGGTCTGCTAATTTGGATACTAAAAATCATTTTCATATAATGTACTCAACTCTCTGATTATTAGCATATGATATTTCAATGATTGTTGGTATTAATAGTTGTTGCGATTTTGTTGTTATTAATATGGCTTATGGTAGCAGTCACTTAAAATTAAGTTCGGTTGTTCAGATACATGAGTAATTTTATATAAAAGCACTATTGAGTTTTTATCATAGCAACGATAAACACTACGTTAAACCTAGAAGATCGCTTTTTTCATAGATGAGGCTCACATTAATAAATATCATATTTTATGATTTTGTCAACACGGGCTTACATCTAAAAGGATTGATGGCAACTGTTAGTGAATTGGTTTCACAAAACAGCTTGTGTAGTGTGGAAATACTGTAGCTACGTATCATGTTTTCCTTGAAAAACAAACGTTAAAATAGTTTTAATTATATTCTATGAAGAGTGATGCAGAAGCTCAATTTTCTTGGCTTCAAACAGTGAAATGTGAAGATTGAAGTTACTTATGATACCGGAAATGATATGGTAGGATGACTGGTCTGCTATTGGAGGAGTGCGCTGAATAAAAGAAACATTTTAATGACTTAATTGTCAACTCTAGCGGGATGAAACTGTCACTACGTTCTCTACTATTTGCCTATCGTATGGCCCCCCAGTAGCACAGCGGTATGTCTGCGGACTTAGAACGCTAGAATCCGGGTTTCGATACCCGTGGTGGGGAGCACAGATAGCCCATTGTGTAGCCTTGTGCTTAATTACAAACAAACCTATCGTATGTTCACAGAGCCCTCTATTCTTGGAGGATGAAGCATTCACAGAACTTTCTAGATGTGGAAGACAGAGTACTTACAGAAACTACTGATCTTGAAAGACAGAGTAGTTACATATACTTCTGATCTTGAAAGACAGAGTAGTTACATATACTTCTGATCTTGGAAGACAGGGTACTTAAATAGACTTCTGATCTTGGAAGACAGAGTGCTTACAGAGACCTCTGATCTTGGAAGACAGAGTACTTACAGAGACTTCTGATCTTGGAAGACAGAGTACTTACAGAAACTTCTGATCTTGGAAGACAGAGTACTTACATAGACTTCTGATCTTGGAGGACAGAGTACTTACAGAAATTTTTCTGATCTTGGAAGACAGAGTGCTTACAGAGACCTCTTATCTTGGAAGACAGAGTACTTACAGAAACTTCTGATCTTGGAAGACAGAGTACTTACAGAGACTTCTGATCTTGGAAGACAGAGTACTTACAGAAACTTCTGATCTTGGAAGACAGAGTACTTACACAGACTTCTGATCTTGGAAGACAGATTACTTACATAGACTTCTGATCTTGGAAGACAGAGTACTTACATAGACTTCTGATCTTGGAAGACAGAGTACTTACAGAAACTTCTGTATATATCAGGAGGATTCGGTCCCGTATATATCAGGAGGATTTGGTCCTGTATATGTCAGGTAGATTCGGTCCTGCATATATCAGGAGGATTCGGTCCCGTATATATCAGGAGGATTCGGTCCCGTATATAGCAGGAGGATTCGGTCCTGTATATATCAGGAGGATTCGGTCCCGTATATATCAGGGCGATTCGGTCCCGTATATAGCAGGAGGATTCGATCCAGTATATATCAGGAGGATTCGGTCCCGTATACATCCATTTTTTTTGCTAAACAGTTTTTAGAAGTCAAATAATTTTAGTACAAACATCGTACGTGAAGCAAATTTTTATCGCCTAATATTTCGTTAAATTACTCTGAACTACTTCTAACTTTCTTACTTAAGTAAGATTAACTAGAAAAATTGTTATAATAATATTTAATTTTAATTCCTTGTCGAACCGCGACGTTGAAGTATTATGCAGATAAATTACAGCATATGCCTGTCAGAGTATCTGCTGAAGGTACCGTCGTGGTGTTTCTATTCAGTTGTATTTGGTATCAGACTACTGATATTTTGAAGGCCAAGATGGTGACTAGAGGTTAATAACTCTACTGTGTTGAACGGTTCTTATTGCAACAACATGGTTCCTAGAGATATATGGATGTCTTATATAAAATGATAGAAGTTCTTATGGTTTAAATGTTACGAGCAAATTAGGAGTTCGTTAGAACAGAAATAGTTTTCTTGACGGATTTAATGTCTTATGAAGGAGCTTATGTACCAAGTTAAAACCAACAACATGGCATTGTTATTTTATTTATCTGACTTTTATGATAAACTTATAATTCATCACTAGAGAAATTCAGTATGAATTACAAGTGTAATTTTCATTGAGTTTAACATCTGATCTTATAATTCATCACTAGAGTAACTGTCACTGAGTTTGACATCTTATGAAATTAAATATCAATTGTTAGAGTACTTCTATGGAACTTTTATATTTCTGCTTTTAAAGTTATCTTGAATTTATTTAGTGTCGCTTATTTACAATATTATGCAACAGACCAGCCCAATATTTATATTCATTTTATTCGCCGTAAAATGTAACATTACGAAATAATGTAATAATACGGATACTTCTAATTTTAAAGCATTTTCTTAGAAAAAAAAATGTCCTTCTAAATCGTTCTCTAACTTTATGGTTTATGCTTGCAGGTTGACAAGAATATCCAAAGGTGTCCACGTGTTTTATGAAGAGATTTGCATTGTATAAAGAAGAAAACATCAAGCAAGACGACTTAGAGCTGAGTCTTACTGTAAATATCTTTTATCACTTGGTGGTGACATTGTACTTACTTTAAAAACGTCCACTCAAGTAATAAAATCCCTTGAGTATAAATTTTGAATAATTTGAGAGAATACATTCTAGGCAATTAACTATTATTAAGCAAATCTCGTATTGTCAAGCGCCAGTAAAGCAAAGTTTGCTGTTCTTTTAAAACTTGCTTTTTTTATTGTACCTTAGTTAGTGATGGGAGAAACCTATGCAGGGTCTGCATATGCTATTGATGACGTTATTCTAGACACCAGAAAGACGCTGCTTACACAATGTTTCGAAGAAGATATAAATAATACAAAAGAAATATATAATCTTCCCAACTTATCCGACATACATCTCCTAAATATTACACAGGACGTACCATTCGAATATGCTATGCCCCTGTTCGGATACATAATGCCCTCATTACTATTGGTTACGATTGTTGCTAATACTTTAATTGTGGTTGTTCTGGCTCAGCGCCACATGAGAACCCCGACAAACTTGTTACTACTGGCCATGGCCATTTCGGACCTCCTAACTTTATTATTCCCTGCACCTTGGTACTTTTACATGTATACTCTGGGTAATTATAATAAACTCTTGTTCCCACCCGCTGCATGCTACTCTTACCACTACATGTACGAAGTAATACCCGCATTCTTCCATACCGCTTCCATTTGGCTGACCCTAGTATTAGCGGTCCATAGGTACATTTATGTTTGTTATCCCACCACAGCTCACACCTGGTGCACAGTCTCCCGCGTTACTCGAGCTATGATCTTTGTTTACGTGTTGGCTTTTCTGCACCAGTCCACAAGGATATTTGATAGGGTATTTTTGCCCGTTGAATTTCGCTGGCAAGGAAAGGCCCACATGGGTTGTGTAGCAGAGACGGCTCGCTGGGTCGGAGGGGTATTAACGCAGAACATATACTACATATGTTACTATGTTTTTCGCATTATTTTTGTACATGTGGGCCCCTGCGCAACTCTGGTAGTTCTCAACATACTGCTATTCCGTGCCATGAAAGAAGCACAGAGGAAACGGAAAAGGCTATTCAATGAGAACAGCAAAAGTGAATATAAGAGGCAACGAGAAAGCAGTTGCACAACACTAATGCTAATCGTAGTGGTCACTGTATTTCTTGCTGTGGAGATCCCTCTGGCGGTGACTAGTTTGCTTCACGTTATGCGAAATGCCTTAAATCTTGATATTTCCAACTACAATGATCTAAATGCTACAATTTTGTTTACAAACTTCTTCATAATGCTCAGTTACCCTTTCAACTTTGCTATTTACTGTGGCATGAGTCGACAGTTCCGCGAGACTTTCAAGGACCTGTTCATGGTAGGTTTCCTCGTGAACAGGCGCTGGAGTTCGTCCAGATACAGCATGGTTAATGGGCCTCGCACCACAACTAATGAAACCGTTCTCTAATGTTCAGGTAAACCAGGTCGTCATTAGATGGAATAAAATGTTTCTCACATCATCAATTGGCACACCATTATTTGCACAGCCACTTCAGTGGAAAATAAAAATGTCTCCCAAAATACCTTAATATGAAGGTGGCAAGAATTAGCTTTAAACTGTATAAGTAAAATGAAAGCAGTCAGGCAGATGTGTCTGTACTAAGTTATGGGGCTCTTTAGTTCAGGCACACTCGGCCATAACAATTAACAAACATACTTACTTTGTTGAACTTTGAATTTTTGAGTTATTTTTGCTTCTTGTGTAAAATTCGGATTAGTATTGTAAAGTGAAAAATCTATAACATTCTGTATTGTATGTAACAGAAGTTATTTGGTTTGTGATACAGAGAATTGTACTATTTGCGAATTAATAAACTTGTGTGACTTACGTTAAATCGACCAATTTCCACTTACTTCAAGTTCAGGTACCAGAATAACAAATATATATACACATAACATAAACTTTCTCACTTTCGTTTATTCAACTGCTTATTTAGAAATTATCTTTCAGCCAAACAATAGCCTATCGCTACCGTATATTCCAAAAATTCATATAACAAACTGGTGACTATGAAAAATATTATTATGATTTTCTCGATTTCACTCCAACGCAAAATCTTTAATATGTTTAGGAACTTTACGATATAAAAATATAAAAGGATCCAAGCTTCACTTCACTAGATGGAAGTGAAATAAAATAACAAAATAATCGTCTTCTCTGTAAAGAGGAATTAAAAAATGCATATTACACGTTTTCATTCTAAACCATGATGTTTATGATACATTCATTATAGCATTTTGTAAAGCTCACTATTTGAAGATTTTAAAACTTAACTATAATTGTTATACATAAAATATGTTCCACAGGACATCAGTGAAACAGAAACGAAGAAGAAATGCGAAAACTCCCAATCATTTAAGCGAAAATCATAACATAAATGAATGAATAATACCAGAATAATATCCTCAAGATTACAAATGATTATCTCAAGGATAAGAGTAGTTTGCTTATAATGCAAATAAGCATAAAAAACTTATTGAATCGAACAAAAAGTCCATAGGTTATCCCTTATTTTGATTTATGTTAATCAACATTTAATTACAATAATTACTCTTCCAGAGGGAACCCGATATAGAACGGTTACTTCTAAGCTTCCCAGCACATGTTTCGTCATTATTTGTAGACTGAAAAACGTATAAATCATGTAAATCAGTGTTAATTCGACGTTTGCAGATTAGTTTCTCAACAAGTTCTGTATGTTAATTGACTTAATTCAAAACATTTCTTTTACTTAGAATTTGCTTATGAATTTACAAATTTAACTCAGTACAGATTAGTAGATCATATTCTGTGAATATATGTACTTATTAGTCAAAATTCCTTAAAAACTGTTAACATTTTTTGAAACTCGTTATAAGTTTTTCAAAAATCGGAGTCATCACGTTTCTGTTAATTCTTTAGTGTAGCTGGTAGGTTGCAGCTGACTGATTGCTTTTCCTTTGGTCAGTAGTTCTAAGTTAGTGACGTATGTAGATAGTTCTGTAGCTTTACCCTAAATACAAATACAAGTACTGCAGTTATTTTTAAACATTAGCCTCTAAGCTAGCAATGTCGATTTTCTGTGTTCTGAGTGAAAATGTGGTATAATAAGAAATTTATTTATCCAAACTTCAAATGTTTATTTAATTAAAACAAAATGAGAATTTGTTTTGGCTACTTGTGTTTTCACATAAGCAACAGACACTACATATGAACAGCGTCTTGAAATATAATGGAAAATATAATTGGACGATTCTCTTCGTTGAAGAGCAACGTGAGGTTCAAGGGTAATTGTGTAATCAACGGCATACACATTCATAGTTGTGGAGCTGTATTTATAGGTGTTGCTTATAAACACTCAAGGATAATAGACCAAACGGGAGGATCTTCTTGCATCGGTTGCTATTTCTAATTGACAGGAATAAATACTTGATATAAAAAAAAGACAAAAAGATTCAAGATAATTCATATCATTACACATTCTTGGCCAAAATGTTTGCAAAATGTTCGATATTGATGTTGTTGTCTACATGCGTGGAGTAGTTATTGAGTAAATGCCAGAGTAGTAACAGAGAAGATAGCGTATGATCGGACAAACATGTACGACTTGTTATTCTGGTCTGCATAAGTTGTTTTGAGCATTTGTTCGTCAAAACACAAATACACACCTGTTTTGAATAAATGGTGTGCTTTTGGTATAATCTTTTTAGAAACTGATCAAACCTTTGTTCAGACATTTTTTCTGTACTTGGTGTAAAGTCATGCCTCGTCACGTGCCAGAAGTTATAGAGCGTCAAAGTGTGCGACTGTCCAGAAATGGTATGAAGCAAACGGACATTGCCAGAACAGTAGGGTACTCCCAGTGTACAGTATTCAGAATTCTGAAACGTCATCAGACTACAGGAAACGTTGTTCCAGGAAAATCTACTGGTAGACGCCGAATGACCATGGTTTGTTAACACGTCAAGGTTAAAAGAAGTCTTGCAACACCTTACAACAGGAATAGCAAGAACCCATTTATTCCCTCTATCTAGAAGAACAGTGAATAGGAGACTGAAAAATAAGGTTATTTTGCAAGAAGGGCTACCTGCAAATCAATATCAACCAGAATTAACTGCCATCATCATGCTACTTGGGCAAGACAGTATGCTCACTTACAGTTAGGACACTGTTAGTTAAAGCTGATGGTAGGATTCGTTTTGGTCGTTTGCCTGGAGAACAGAGGAGAAAAGACTGCCTTTTTACAGGAAACACACAGGAGGTGGTGCAGTACATGTTTGGGCAGCTATTCATCATGGTGGAAAAACTGCTCTTCATATCCTCCAGGGAAACGTCAATGGCCACTCCCACAGGCATCGCATGGAGATTATATTTCTGTCATATTTTAGGACAATGTTTGACAATAACCTTGTGTTCCAGGATAACAATGCCACTGCCCACAACGTGCGTACTGTACAGGATTATATTGACCAGAAGGACATAACAAAAATGCCATAGTCAGAAAAGTCTCCAGATTTTAATCCAACTGAGAACTGTTGGGTAGAACTGAGTCGGAAAATTGCTAACCACGACCCTAAACCATTACTGTATCCAAGTTATAGCGCCTTATAGTGATAAGTTGGAATGAAATCACGGCGGATGGACAGCATGCCACGTCGCCTTGGAGGTTGTTATAGTACGAGAAGGGCCAACCAAGTATTGAATGTTTAATATGAACTAATATAAGGTTACTGACGCTATATATAATAATTTGATGTTATATATTTTTTCATTTTTATTATATATGTTTTGAATATATATAATATATATTATATATATATTTTTTATTATATATGTATAAACTGATTTAAAGTTACAGACGCCATTTATAACAATTTGCCGTGTGTATTTTGTCATTATATATGTTTTGGTAAGGTTTTGTTGTGATAGGTGAAATGCTAAATTACACATCTTTCTACAGCTGTCTGATAAACTTGTTTGCTGTTCTAATAAATCGTTCATGATGTCCATAGAACCTGTTTCGTTATACAATTTATGTATGTGGATATTTAAGATAACATACATTTCTCAGTTTCACAGTACTATGTGTATTTGTATTCCAACTTAATAAGAAAGATTTAGATATAGAAACATTTTGCCAAAGATTGTATATTTGACACAAGAAACATTTTGGCAAAGACTGTATATTTGACACAAGAAACATTTTGGCAAAGACTGTATATTTGACACAAAAAACATTTTGTTAACTAACATGTTCTATATAGTTTGAAGTTAGGTTTGCTAGTTGTGGAGTTGTTGATGTACTAAAGTTTCTTTTGCGAGAAAAAGTTTTGCACATTATTTATACTTTTTACTTGAAGAAAAAAGGAAAACGAAACCATTTAATTCCTTATATTACAGTAGAGCTTAAATGAAGATTTCTTTTTTGCAAGCAGGCTGTCTGTTCGAGTTCCCTACTCATAACCTATTACCTATACCTTATAGAAGAGCATATGAAATACTTTAATTAAAGAAAATCGGAGATAAAAAAGTCATTAAAGAAACTATTAAAAGTATAAAGATTTCTAAATCAGCTATTTAGCAACATTAAAACAGAAAAAGGTTATTTAACTTTATATGGAGCAATAAGGCGATAGCCTGTTTGCAAAAAGAAAAACGCCTCCCCCCCCAGTGGCACAGCGGTATATCTGCGGACTTACAACGCTAGAATCCGGGTTTCGATCCCCGTGGTGGGCAGAGCACAGATAGCTCATTGTGTAGGTTTGTGCTTAACTTCAAACGAACAAAAAAGAAAAAAATGAGATTCATATTAATGGAGCGAAAGGTTATATTTCTTTAACTTTCATTCAGAAATATATATTTCTACAAAACCTCATTATTTATGAGATTTGTAGATTTCCACGCAACATATTTAGTTCTGAAGCTACCTCTAATCACAAACATTAATTTTGCACTGAAACATTATAAAATTGTAATTTTTTATGAAACATTATGACTTCATAAGTTATAAGGTAGTTTAATAAAATAATGCTGTAATGTAAGAGCCTTTGTTTAATTTATTTCATGAAAACGTCTAACGGGGTTTAAGAACAGGCTCGTTGCTTACGGACTTGCAGCTTCGAACTCAGATCAGATGTAGGTATTGTTTTGATGTGTATTAGTTTACCTAGGAGGTTATTTCATTCAAAAGTGATTACTTTATAAACCAATACATGATCCTGAAACTCACTTTGTTTTCTCAACATAAGAGTACAAGCAAGAGGTAACTCAGAAACAGAGCTATTTGAGGAAAATGGAAGTTTTGGTATACAAACCAAGAGACAACAACAAGAAGAATGATGTTAGTACATTCTGTATACGATCTTTAAATAATAGGTGAACGCCGAATGAGGCCTGAATGATCTAGTAAATTTACTCAAAACACTATAAAAATAATATCTCGAGAAAGCCTACTACAAGGATATGGTAAATGTTTATGCAGCATTATATGTATGTGTATATTGATGAGGTACTGGAGCACTTTGTATGTATATTGATGAGGTACTGGAGCACTTTCTGGGTAATTTCGAGATGCAGGTATAATGTAGAAAGTTATAACGACTTTAATGACGCTACGCAACAAGGACTTCCTGATATGAGTTAGAAACAGCGTAAATCAACAGTTTATCGCTTCCTGTTCTAGTAATATGTATTCATACCTGCGGATGACGCATGCACCGAGCCCCTGATAAGGACGATCTTCCGATTAAAGATGGTGCCTCTATAACAGTTCATATTTTCAATGAAATTTCGACACCCTTTTCTTAGCCGATCGGCACTTTTGGCCCTTGGATGCCTTAAGAGGAAAATTGTCGAATTTCATTATCTGTAACCGTCTTCCCTCAAGTTTATCAGTTCAAAATTAATGACGGCTAGGGCAAATAAACCTTGAGTGACTTTACACGAATATATAAAAATAAAAGAAACAAACTAGCCACTCCTTCCCAAGTTTCATTAATTAAATTGGTTGATCATCTATTACTCTATTAATACTCGCAACCATCACCTACATACATAAACGTTTGAAATAACCTAGAGTTGAAATTTCACTTTCGCATGTACTTGAAACTAAGACAAACGAGTTGCAAATAGTAATTAAGAGAATATACATCAAGAGTTATTCCATTTACAGACGAACAACTATAACATTATCGACGGAAATTAAATAAAAAATATGAAAGAAATGTCTGTTCGTTCCAATGTTTTCATGAAATTAAACATTTGGGTGAAACAGACCTAACATTTGACAATGTATATATCTATGTCAAAACACTGAAGGTTTTTTTTTTGCAAAGCTACACAAGTACTAGCCGTGCTAGCCGTTTCTAATGTGATAGACCAGAGGATAAGCGGTCAGTCAACACCAACTTTTGGGCTACCCCTGTAAAACCGAAGAGTGATATTTTACAGCCAATTTTATAAAGTATCCATGACCAAGATGTACGAATCGCATTTTTTTTTTTACTTTTTTGGAGGTAATGATACGCTAACTGCAAAACCAAATAAAAGAAATAACATAAATTAAAATTCAGGAAAACACCCATAAAGGTTCAACCCAGTTGTAAATCCAAAATGAATAACATTTTTAATGTTATTTTAGATCATTGTTTATTTCCAGTATTATAGTAGAGTCAGAGAATTCATGTAAAATGAAAAGCAACATTAATAGCTGCATTTCATAGCTTTTAAATGTTGAGCGACGTTAAGCTATGGTCAAATTGATTCATGTTTTAGTGGTACAAATTACTTACTTAGCTTAACCACATCCAAAACAGAGAGGGTATTAGCAACAAAAACCAATAAAACACTGACTCACAGCACTGAATATTTTTCTCAACTATAAAAGGAAATTTGTTCCATAAATTTTCAGAAATCAAACCTTACAGGCAGATCCAAAAACCTAAATATATCCTGGTGTTTGATGTATTTACAACAAACAAATTTAATCTATTTACTCTGAGTTCAAGACATTTTATAAACCAGTAAATTGTAATTAAAGACAAATGATTTGATCTTGTAAGTTGGAATGTATTTTGCTATCAACATGGTGTATTTTGTCGGATAAAGAAATTTGAGTCCTGGTCTATTTCTTGATTTCTCACGAGTCACTAAGTTAGAGCCTCTTCAGTAACACCGAACAAAGAATTATACCATGTTATTTTATGCTTCCTACAATATTTAAAACTCATTATTGAATTATATATAAGAATTAAGTGGTAACAGCAATGTTGCTTATTCCGATCCAATATAAGTTCTTGCGGTGAGTAAAGAACATTAAAAATATTGTTTAGTATATCTTGAGTTAATCACACAACTCAGGAGCGACGTCAACACCTGAAGATTTCTAACGATATGATAAAGATGTGATCTGCCAAATCGAAATCCCATCCTCAAACAAATTTCAAACAGGTAGACCAAGTATATTAAGAATCTGAGGTGAATTTCAATGGTTTTCCTAAACTTTTCTTTAAACACTGTAATTATTGTTTGTTTTTCAACGTCACACTGTGTTGTAGAATGTTAAATATAATGCTAGATTTAGTGCTAAATAGAGTTATATATGCTGTATAATAAAATAATATTGGTGTTATGAAGGAGATGTTTTCCCAAATATAATTACAATACCGTTTGTAGAATAATTCGCCACAGACATACAGCACAAACAACTAAAGACGCACGCGTTGTGATAATGAAGCCTTCAGGCTTTGCTTTCACGAACTACACGAGTCATTAAGATTTGATTATTAACAAGAAATTCTGTGTTACCTTTTGAAATTTTCTGAAAGTTATTCAACCTTACAGCACTAAAAGAAATTAATGATCTTATACATTGTAAATGTTGCTTCATTCTTCCCTTTTACGTAGTGAAGCAATTATAATAGTAGCAGTTGCAATATGATAAACACGAACATACGGAATTTGAGACGCCTACACGTAAACTTGTAAACTATGTATTCCATCGCGTTAAATCTTTATGCAACAAAATCTACATCATCTGAAATAATACGTGATACGTTATGGAGAACAACCATTTAAATGCTCTTAACAATATTACTTTAAAAGCTATGGATGATACAAAGTTTGATATATTGTCAAAGTAAGCTTTTCTTGTGAGTTATAAATTTTATATTCTTTATTAGAGATAAATTTTTAGGCGTAGCTTCACATCAGTGCTCGTTGTTATATGAAAATCATACTTTTATCTTCATTTGGTACTTTAAAAGGGTTTCTTTCTTGTGTTAATATATGTTATAAAGATTAAGGAAGACAGATTGAGTAAGCAATACATACACTTACATAACCTGGGATTACTTTACTAGGTTAGTTCAGAATAGAACGTTTTTTTAAAGCAAAAATACGTCTAGAGATTTCATAATCACAAATCATTTATTTGAGTTTTGAAGAATTTGAAGCTTAAAGGCAGTATTTGTGAAACAGTTTAGTCATATTTAGCTTAAAGGTAGATCTCTTGTAATTGTCTTTACTATACGTAATAAATGTTCTTGTCAATCAATATATAAACACATTTAGAATTTACAAAAAAAAATCGATTTTTGGTAGCAACTTTCACATATCACCAGTGATTAACATATCTAAACAGTATTATTCTAAACTTTCTTTAACGTAAACTAGAGTTTATTATGAAACATTTCTATAAACGTAATTAAAATCAATACCTATATCTCCAGAATGTAACTTTATTAGCCCAATATTTCGCTATTACAGTTTCGTCAGGAGCACTAATCCAGTTAAACCTAAATCGGAACACTGTCATTCGTAAATCGAATATTGATACACGTCTATAGAAAGTTCATATTATATTAAAATAATATCAAACATTCTTGAATTTATATTGTTAAGACAAATCAAACCAATATTGCTAAATAAATAACACGTGTAAACCAATAAGTAAGCTATTAACATCATTGGATTTAGAATAGAATACGTGTTATGTATCCAAAACATTTCTTCATATTTGTATTGGTAAGTATTTTTCCATATTATTATATAAATGTCTGAACACATATTTCAACCCATATAAGTCTATATCGAGACTTCGTCAAAGTTCAGTATATTAAAATCTATAAAATGCCATTAACATTTCTACACTAAAAGCTAACCTTAGTATTTGTTCAATTTTTCTTGATTAAAATGTATTATTTAATTTTTCTTTCCAGAACATTATGGCATTTTGATAAGATCTTGACATCCGATAAGATGTTATTCACTTGTGGTAGACCAGGTCCTTTTCCATAATGTTCTGCAATAGCATTGCGTGTTGAATGTCACTCATATTTTCAGATATTCGAACATGTCTGAGTCGGCAACTTTCACCTGTATACGTACTAGAGCATCTGCCACAGGTTACTTCATAAACAACGTTTTTACTATAGCATCTGAAAATGTGGTCCATATTTAGTGGCTTTACAGTTATATTTCATACATCGTGTTTCTTTCTTGTATGCTGAACTTGTTATTAACGTCCTGGTTTTTGTGCTATTTTAATTGTTAAGTCTGATGTTTAAGTCCTTTTATATAATAAACGTTCAAACCCACAAAATCTCTATCTAAATTAATTGATCGTTATATTTATTCATGTAATTTATTTCTTTTTTTTAAATTTCAACAATGATAAACCATAATATATGCATTGTAGTTTAAAATAATCATAAACACAAAATGATCAACAATATTTAATATAGAAGATTTTTTTCTTTTTGTTTTTGTAATGGGCTATCTGGGCTATGTCCACGAAGGAAAAAAAAACCTGGATTTTGCTATTATAAATCCGTAAACTTACCGCTGACCCAATAGGCAACGACAGTGAAAAAAAAACAAAAACGTTTGGATGCTTAAGGTTGTTACGCTATACCGAGATTAAATACGCATTTAATAATAAAATGATCGTCCAATCATTAACGTGTACAACCTAAAAAACAAATGCTTAACGGTTAAAACAAAAACTGTATTTCTACTGCGTTTGCGTATGATTTGATATACGTACTTGTTGTTCAATATTGGTGGAAGATAAAATGGACATATATATATGTTTGTTTATTTTATAACAAAGTCACATTGAGCTATCTGCTGTGTCCACCGTAGGAAATCGAGCCCCGGATTTTAGCTTTGTAAACTTGTCGTGGACGTATAAGAACCGTAAAATTTTGTAAGGTTTTAGACACCTCTATATCCTCAAAGAGGGATTTTATATGGAAAATGTCATTGTTATAAGTATTTTAAAAGTTTAAACAACACTAAAAAATCAGATTAATATACTATGCACATAAACAAATAATAAAGCAAAGTAAAATCTACAAATAAAAACAATATTGTTTCTTTCACATCACACATACAGACAACTAAATGTTCCAAATTTCAACTTGATCCTTTCCTTAAGAAGTTTTCTGTAAACCAGAAACTAATCTTGATAATCAACTCTCTAGGGTAACGAGCTTCGTCTATCATTCTGTTTCACATATGCCAGTGTTTTTGTCATGTGTAACTCTATTAAATGTAGATATTTTGTAACAATGATGTGTGTCATTTGTCATCTGTTCTAAATGGTTGATTGCTCAGGTAAGAAAAACATACCGCATCAGAATTGCAGCTCAGATCCTATGAAATGTAAAACATTTATTTTCGTTACATATTGAAAAAAGGTTTATGTCGGTGAAAATGTATCAAGGAAAAATTCTTTTAATAAATAACTTGAAGTTAGCTGCAGGATAACCATTTGTTTGAACATTAAATTTACAAATCTGCTTTCAAAGTAACGTTTTCAAGGTTATTCTAACCACACATGAAATAATCAAGTTGTTAGTAAAGGACCAGTAACCCTTCCAGCAACAATTATGGTCCCGTAATCAACGTAACTCAATGAATCAGATGTGAGTATACGTAGATAGATAAACATAAACGTGTTTGCTATTAATCTCAGATTTCATATCAGGCATTAAAAATCAAAATAATGTAAACCTTATTTGTTATAGAACAACTTTAGAAAAGAAACAGTATGCATCAGTTATAAAATATAAATACTATTGGAACGAAAAATAATATTTAAGACGTATTTCATTTGCATGAAATCCTTTTCAATTAACTTTTAACGAATATTGCATAATTAGAAATGAGCTTGAGTGCCCTAATATAGCGTTCTCTATTTGAAGCGAAGACGATACCTTTGAAGACAGTAAGGATATTATTATGAACAAACTGATGAGCAAGAAACAAATATTACAGAATAGCAAAAGTGTTCATCAGTCATCAAAATTAGTTATAAAAATTTCCTGAAGAATGCTCTTCTTGAAAATTTAAATTAGTAAATTTGTTTGTCATGAGTTTCGCGCAAAGCTACACGAGGACTATCTGCAATAGCCGTCCCTAATTTAGTAGTGTAAGACTAGAGGGAAGGCAGCTAGTCAAAACCACCACTACTCTTTTACCAACGAATTGACCGTCACATTATAACGTCCCCACGGCTGAAAGGACGAGCATGTTTGGTGGAACGGGGATTCGAACCCGCGACCTTCAGATTGCAAGTCGACAAGTCGAGTGCCCTAACTACCTGGCCATGAAGGGCCTAACTTAGTAAGAACAATAATAATTATCAGTACATAAATTTCGATTAATTTGTTAGTCACTGACACATGCATTGCCATTAAAACATAAAGATATTCACCTCTACCTCATTCCATTCCGATCTAAAGTCATTGGAAAGATGTATATATATATTGAGTTGTATAAATATCGTGAATGGATAGATATTGAAATAAATATTTCATCTAAAAATAATTTATAACAAATGATATCAAAATAAGATGTTTCTAAAATAAATTCAGGAGATTAAAATTTTCTATAAAACAAAACATCTTCCCATTATTCGATTAAGCATATTTTCTAATTATTATTTAATCTTTATGTTTAATAAAATATAAGTTCTGCCACTTCTGCCTTAAAGTCTTGAAAAGCACATATAAAATATAAAATAAAAGGACAATAGATCAATAAGTTAAACTTCTGAAGACTAAAGCTAATATTAAAGCTCTTTACTCCATGTTTTTTTTTGTCTTCCTCCCCCAGTGGCACAGAGGTATGTCGGGGGGGACTTACAACGCTAGAATCCGGGTTTCGATACCCGTGGTGGACAGAGCAAATATATCCCAGTATGTAACTTTGTGCTTAATTACAAACAAACAAACCACCCTTTTTTTGTGAATATGTGTTTAATCTGATCAGTCTATCAGAGTTTTTGTTTCCTATATTTCAGGTAAAAATTACTTGGTTTATAGCGCCATCTACGCTATATAATATGAACTGCTTTAAATCAGCCGTTGTATTGAATTTTCTGAAAAAAAATAGTTTTCATGGCCGATTATTTTACTTTGTTTAGCAATTCTAACACACATACACATTACAGCTGATAATTTTTACTCCTAAATTTCTGTTTAAAACAGTTTATGAAAAATCACAATTACTATCTGAAGAGACTGCATTACAATTTGCCAAATTGGAACTTAAATTTTCAGTTAAAGCGGTGCCTAAATGCTTACATGGGCTCAATGGGCGAACCAGAGACCCCTAAGATTCAGGTATAACCGTTTAATTCTGAACTTCTGATCAGTTGGAGAGTAACCATCCAACGGCGTCCGCCGTTAGGAGGGCTTTGTCCAACTGTTTAAAATGAATATCGGGATTGACTATCAATTTGATAATGCACCCAAAGTTGAAGTAGCATGTTCAGCAGCATCACGTGTCGAACCTTCAATCCTTTAACCCACTGTTTGGCACTCTAATGACCATGTCATGCTCGCCATACGATTTTCGGAAATGTGATTTGACTTAGTTTAGTATTGATTTTAAATTATTTGTATATTCATTATTCTTACGAAATTTAAAACCTTAGTCAACGTTCTTGAAGTACAATTGCAGTGACAGAATAATAACTTGCATATGACCTCTCTCGGTTTATTCATTCTCTCTCACATCTTCCAGTTTTTGTATTCTATCATTAAGCTACTACCTTTTATATCCCTTTGGTAAACCCACGCCGACCAGTTCTTTTCTTTTTTCACCTAGTACCGGCTTTCTGTATATTGGATTATAACATTTTATAACCATAGGAAGTCTTATAGTCTCCATTTTGGCCGAAATTATAAATGTAGCTTCTAAACCTAACCACTACAGTCATTTTTTGATGTGCTAGAGTGCTATAATACCGTATTCCTTAGAGAATAATCAAAGGACGGCCACTTTCTCACACTCTCTCAACTTGAACTAATGTTACCTTACAACTTACTTCATAACATTCAATGTATAAATCTCACAATCCTTTATCTTGGAACCACTTCCTGATGATGGAGAGCAATGAGCATACTGTGTGAAACACACTATATCTGATGATGAAGATGGAATTTTTGAACTTCTCAAGATGGTTCCATATGATTTCAGCAGCTTTTGCATACAATGTCTTATCATAGAAGCACACTATTTTTTTTCAGTTGCTGGGAATGCATGATGCAGATTGATTGGTCCAATACCTCGTGGATAGTGAACATTTGTGTTGCAGGAGCATTGATCATGGGCAAATAGCCTACATTGTCTAGTACCACTGTTACATCATCATGGGTCAGAATATTTAAGTCTTTCTAGTTGCTAAGTGTTTGACCTTCTTGATCCGGCACGCATGCCACAAGTCAGACGTGGTTCTACTTTCTAATAGAGCGAACTGCAATGGCGGTTTTGTTCTATACACCTTGAATTCTTGCTGGCCTCTCCCCCTGGCCAATGTTGTAGATGAGCATCATTAATGATTGAGTGCTAATATTTTCTTCTTTGTTTTGACAACTTCAAGCAAGGAGGTGACTGAGATACAATGATAGCTGGAAAGCAATACCATTGATTCAGTGTGATGTTCTCTTGTTACTGGCTGTTTCTTCTAGCCAGTTAATGTTATCTCAGGCCAAGGTTTTATAACTTCTATGGTGGATACTTGCTGGCAGGGCAACATCACCTTCTGACAGAGACAGGTTTTGCATATCAGTCTCTTCTGGTTTGGAGTACGAAATGTTGTGACCAAACGGGTGGAGAGTCTGAATCAGTTTCACATTGTCCATCAGTAATTTCACTGCAAATATGGAAAATGATGTTAGTTGGGGGCTTTATCTGGTCATCGGTAATGGTGTTAATCAGGTCATAGCTGAAGGAGAACACAAGTTGTTGGAACCTTTGGAAGTGAATTTTCACTGTTCTGTGTTTCACTGAGTGGAGTATATATGAATATGGTAAGAGATTCTGGGAGAATGGGTTTACCATCCACCTCTTCTGGCATTTTAGGAGACCAGGTTTGGGTGACCACTTGATGTCACTTTTCATTTACAGCGCTGCTTTGACAAAATCTTCAGCACTGGTAGATTTTAAAGTACATTACTCACCTTTTAGGAACTTGTTTTCTTTGGCACGTTTGCACATTGTTTTATTATCAGAGTAGAAGCTTCTGTTCGCCATTAAGAAATATGTGATGAGTCAAGAAAACTCACTTACCAGCTTACAACAGATGTGCTTCTTGGTTGAGGCTTTCATTTTGTGAACATATTGAATCAACCAGTCTTGATATGGTATGAATCATGTACATCATATAGGAACTGGGAAAGAGCTCATTTCTGATGAATGAGAACAGCTAATTGTACGAGTCGTTCTCTGCAGGCTCATATTGGCTTCATCGTTGTCATTGCTATCCCTATTGTCTGTAATACTGTTGGAAGCAACCTTCTCCTTTGTACAGGTTCAGTAGCATAACCTTAGATAGTGGCTTTCAGTGGCTAAAAGGTCTCTGCTGAAAATGGCAATAATTTTATGTCTGTTTTCCTCATGGCTGCATAGTTGACTCCGGCATCTGCACGCACCTCACAATATGAAATAAGTTTTTTCAGGTACTTCTTGGTTTTCTGGCATAAGATGCACCCAGCTTCATACATTCTAAATTAGCTTGGTTCTAGTTTGCTTGACAATTTTCGAGAACGTTCTTCTTTGTCATATTCAATAGTGGTATTTTTTTTTGGTGATGATATCACCAAGAAGCTTTTTTTTTGATCGCGAAAGTGCTGCAATGTTATTGCACTTGTGTGAGTTCCCCCTCTGGTAAGTCTTTTGTCATCCTCAATATATCTATGCTTTCTGATTTCAGCCGCCCTCAGCAAAGAGCTCCATTATTAAATAATTTGTGGAGGAACCAATTTAGAATCTGCACATTCATCAACGAAGGGGATGAGGAAGTTCATATGTGGTCACTTTGGTGACATTCTTTCATCTGGTGGATCCACTGGTAGCCAGGGTAGTGCCCTACGTCAGCAAAATACAAAAACCTAGAATATACAAGATGTAATACTCAAGTAATAAGTGTAAGATACCGAATTCATCTATCACGGCAATGGTGATATATTAAGCATAACTTATCTAAAAATTCTTAAGCATTATTGCATAATTATGATTGCTTGATTTAGATGCTAAAAGTTCTGTTCTGTTGCTATATACCATAGAGGGAACAAGGGAATAAATTTTGTTAGTAAACTTTATTAATCTTGACTGTTGAAATATTTGTTTGCTTTCACACATGCACAAGAAGTTCAAAGTCAACAGAGCAGTTTCACTTTTTACGATTTATGTTCAATTTCTACACCATAATGACATCAATAACAGGAAAATGGGATAAAATATAAACAATTATGTTAACCATGTCTATGGATGAATAATAACAAAATAAATGCTAGAGGAGCACTCAGTAGAGCGCATACCTCCGCCACAATGTATGTCGTTATTAACGGACACGGACCATTTTTGACAGAACAAATCAGAAATAATATTCTACATAAATCCACCAAGTTTCATCAAAATTCAATCATTTTTGATTGAGTTATAGTGCAAAAATAGCGTGAAAAATCGGTCCCCATTTTAACAAATTGGGATTTTTTTTATTTTCGCGACCTTGTTGTAACATTCACCCTAAATCTTGATCCATCCAAAAACCACTTACTTCTAAGTTGGATCATAGTCCAAATGTATACCAACTTTCGTTTAAATCCATTCAGCCGTTTTCGAGAAATCTTGCTGACAAACACATGCACAGGGGTGAAAACATAACCGCCGTTCACCTTCAGTGGCGGAGGTAACAAGAGTGTTGTAAAAAAATGTAAAAAACAGGGTTTAATTTCATATTTAAATGACCACACCTTAATTCCTTTGGTCTAGCATGTTCGAAATAATATTCAAAAACGTCCAGACTGATCATAATACCTATCTTTCTACTAACAAATCGTTCTGACGGTGGCTACTTTCAGACATTGTTAACTGTCACTAAGCTACCACACTGCAATGACTATCAAATCAAAATATAATCCGAAGATTTAGATCTTTCCAAAAATACAAATAAGATTTTATCACCTTAGGTGGTACAAATATCTGACCTAGCCATTTGACTATATGCAGTTGAAGTTAATGATATGTATAACTAAATTCTTATCTACATATTTCCAACCAAGCAATCCTTTGTAAAATGGACCACGCAAATAGTATTTGATAGGTTATAGGTTTTAGATCCAAGTTTGTTACTCCAACATTGTTGATCCAAACAGCACATAATTTGTAGTTCTATTCTGTTTGGACCTAGAAAATTCAATGTATGGTTTTTCTCTTCATGTCTTACTGTGCATAGGTTTGATTTGCATGGTTGAATTTTTCGAAACGTTAACCAGTTTACATGCATGTACACAATTTACCAAATTAGTGGGTAATATCTACGCAGATACGGATGTTTCTAGAATAGGTCACAAATAAACTTTACCCATAAAAGCATGGAGGGTCTTTGGTAGCTATATGATGTTGAACTTTAAACTACTTCATAAACTTAAATGCTTCATTTCCAAAAAACAAAACAAACAACAACAAAAATAAAAACAAACAGCAACTGAAAATGATATAAGTAATAGAGAACATAAATGGAATTCAGTAAATAGATTTATAATACAGAAATATTTTAAAAAGTTAAACAAATATCTCTTTTTCGTTGAATAATAACTTTCATGTAAATTTGTCCCATTGTTTTCAAAAATATATATGCATAAAATATAATATGCGTATAAATATATCAAACTCAGCAAATAGTTTATTCTGAAATTCATCACTTCAGTGCTCACACGTTCACAAAGTTTATTTGTTTTAGAGTGAAGCCACATTAGGATATCTACTGTGTCCACTGCGGGGAAACGAACCCCGGATTTTAGCGTTGTAAGTCCGTAAATTTACCATATTCCACAGGGAGGCCGAGCACAGAGCCAGAGGAAATAGCGGAGTATTTACATAGTGATTCTGTAGATGGCAGCACAGTAAAATGTGCAATTCAGAAAGTACGTATTGGGAGTAATAAGAACAAAAAAGAATAAAATCATAATTAGAAATGAATAAAAACCCTATAAGCCGAGTGTTTCGAAAGGTGGACCTTTCTTCTTCAGGGTATAGAGTTTTTATTCATTTCTGTCAAGACTTCTTGAACCTACATCTTTTTCTAACATCATTGACAAAATCATCATTAAATATACTATATGTTACTAAAATATACACTACACTGAAAATTAGACTAAAATTCAAATAAGTATATACACTTATAAAATAATACATGCGGTACTTGTAGCTAATTAAGCTTTATGGACAGGAGTATATGATTTCTGACCAACATTTTGCTTAATATCGCCAAATGTTAAATTGTTTGACAAACTGTAAAACTACGTAATACAAAGTGAACATTTGACTAATACAAACACAGCTTGAAATGAATAAGTGTAAAGGAACTTATTGACATTGTATCACGCAAATAGATGTTCAAATTATACAGACTCTTTAGGGATTTCTAATTTTTGTTTAATATATTTCATTGTGTGCTAGTTAATTCTTGAGGTGATGCTATTGAAAACTCTATAAAAGAGATAAGAAAAATATTTTTTTTTATCGTACAATTCTCTTCATCCATTAATTTTCTCCAAAATCATAACTGGAAATATCAACTGCATCGTAGAACTTATAATATTTGTAAGGGAAAATAACTAATACAACAAACTATGAAATAGCCTCAATATCAAACACATCATATGATTAAAATGAAAACTTTACAGGATAAGCTTTATGACAGCAAAGAATACACTAATGGATTAATACAGCACATTCAACAAACTAACTGTCAATGAAATTATATAGAAAAACAAGCACACCTTTAAAAATACGTTTATAATCATTTTTATTATGTCCTTTATATCTTTATGAAGATCTAAATAATACTTAGCAAAACGTTAGCTTAAAAGACATTAAGTAGGGGGAAAGGCACACATAAGAAATATTATCAATTAAATAATTACGATTAATATTTAATATAAATCCTTTTATTTGGATGGAAAAATAATATTTATTACCCTCATTCATGACATTGTCAAGTATCATTTTAGGAAAACCGATCGTAAAATTGATCTGGATCTAAAGATTGTCGTGAATTTAAATGAGTTGATCTAGATGTTTAATTACACGCAATGAACTTGTTTATATTTTTAAAATGAATATATTTTTTTGATGTATATATTTATTGCATTTTGCATAATAGTACACATAAACTTTTATATATTACAATTCTAGCCTGTGTTTAGTGTAATATAGTTAGATGTGTATGTAAACTTTCTTTAATAATCCAGCAGTTAGACAAGGAGGAAAAATGAATTAAGGATCTCAATATCTTATGAAACTCGAAAGAGAGGAAAAGTTTTAGGTTTTCTTCTAAATAAGAGAAGTAATTTCGGGTTTTAATTAGTACTTAGAACATTTTTAAACACATATCAAAAGAGTGAATCAATTACGATTTCATAAAACTGAAAACTGACTTTAAAAAGTGTTAAATCCCATCAGAGTATTTAAAATTCATAATAAAAACTAATATTTAGCAAATACGTACCTTTTTTTCTCCTTGTTTCGTTTATCATTTTCTGCTACCAACTGCTTGCTCTACGAGTTATTAATCAACCCCCTGCAGAAGAAACTGTGAGAAAAGTAGGTCAAGATCTGAATATACATTTTCGCCTCACACTACAGCCAAAGATGTTACGTACTGTGTATATGAATAGTGAATGCTAAGGAACTACAGGGAGTAAACCGGTTATATGAAAATTATTTGAGAACGTTATATTTAGATTATCTACTAAATTAAATGATCAATAAAAAACACCAACAATGAGCCATTATTTAATCTTCTCCAAGAGTAACTTAGTTGAGCCATATATTTCATTTTTATTTTGTTAAATCTTTGTTTTAGTTAATAATAATATTTTATTAAATTTATTTGGAATTGTTGTTTAAAATAATTAATAATTATCCCAATGTCGAAATAAAAAAGCTATACTAAATGGAAGTGAAAAAAAGTGATTTAAAGATAAAGGTTTTCATAACTTTTCAATATTTACTGAAGAAAATAACACACAACAGTAGTATCTAATATAAGTATAGTAAAGTATAAGTATAGTATCTAGTATAAGTTTGGGCTCTATAAAAATTATATTATTAAAGAGCACGTCTATAGATGTATTAAAATATATGTTAATATATTTATTAAGTACAATAAAGTGTACTTGATGTGCATAGCTCTAATCGAAATTATATTAAAGTAATGTTAAAGCTAGGAAACAAGTACATTCAAATTAATATTTCAGAGCTCAGACATGACCTAAATGTAATATAAGGTGAATAGTCACATTCTGTAACATTTGTTATGTTTATTTCATCTTATCTAATAGCATAAAAGTATAGATATTAAACTAGAGCTATACATATAGAATTAGAAGTTCCTTTTCTTTTACATTTAATCAAATAATACATGTTTCATGTATGTTATGTATACGTGTGAATATGTTATTTTTTGTTTTAAATGGTTCACGAAACTAAATTCTAGCTTGTGTACTTTGAAAATACATTAATTGTTTGTTACAAAGTCCAGCCCTTTAAATTCATTTCAAGAAGAATATCATATATAAACTGAGATCATGTACAATTTTACACATGTTTGTTGTAAAAGTTTTTTGTATTGTTATGGGTTTTAAAACTCTTTAAATCTGCTGACCATGTTTTACTATAAAATGCTGCTACGGCTCAGAGGATCTTAGTTTAGACTTAACATGAAAAAACAACCCAATTCTACTTAATTAGGATCTTTGAATCATCTAAAGCTTTTGATATAGTGATATAACTGTTCTAAGCAATTGTGATCATTTAGACATTTAGACCAATATTTTCATTGATTTGGAGAGTAGTAAAGAACTATCCAAAATTTTAAACTTAGAAATTAGACTTAAAATTGGTATATATATCTATATATATCTTACCATTGAATTAATAAGCATTCTGTCCATAAAAGGACGTTTAGGTGCTGCGATAAAGTGGTTAATCAAGACACCCTGTAGTGTGTCATGAGGCCAAAAAACAACCTGCACACAAACTATGTTTTATTAACATGAGTATTAGTTTAGCGATTTTCCACCTTCTGTAGCTCGGACTGTGGTAATCCAAACCATCACATATTTTCCGCGGATGTGCTCTTCTGGACTCTTACTTCACATACCAACTTTAAAGGCAATCCATTATGAAATGCCTGAGATATAATATCTCAAAATTTGATTGAGTTTCTTCCTATTGTTTTTCTTCTTCGCACCAAAAGTACGGAAACTTTATTTGATGGACAAACATATTTAATTTTTATGGATTTTTTTTTTCACATTTGGTGCACTGACAGATCTTTACAACCTAGAATTAGGAGTATCATTTGGTGTAAATATATTTAACATGTGGAAATTTATTCAACGAAAACCGTTCAAATTTAACAAAAACTTTTGCGCACGCCTAAGCAAAAAGTGACGTGAGCTATCGGTTTAACATTTTTACTACAGCTTCATCAAAGAGTAAAAATGAAACTTTTTTAGTTTTTTGTCATTCGGATTAAAGACGACTGGTTTAAAGCAGCAAAACTATTAGGTGAAAGGACATTCAGATACATAAGTATTGGTCAGGCAAATCAAACTAGATTAGCAGTTTCTAGCTCAAGTTTTCAAAAGAATCAGACAGGTAGACGGTTATTATTGATCATTCATTGCCAACTTTTCAGCACAAGTTTACTAAAGTTTATAAAATTATCCTGATTAAAGATCGATTAGCGTCACGTGATATTAGCTTAAGGAATTAGCATGAATAGTTATGCTTGATGCAGCTCTACCGATTGTATGGGAGCGATTACAAGAAACTGTTAATCTAAATTCCATGGCGTTGGCATAAAGGACGCTATTAAAACTGCTTTAGAGAGGAAAACGTACCACCACATATTTTAAAGAATTTGGTTGGTTCTGTAAAATAAAGGTCTGTTCCGAATAATAGGTTTGCGATCTTAAGGTTGATGTTGGTTAATATCGAGTGTCACTTTCTTATTTGATGTGGTATGTTGCTATGTATTGACAAAAAGTCATGATATCTAATAAAAAATACCTTAGGTGTGAAAAAAGGTGCGATTGAGTGTGCGACTTAATGGAATGAAATCAAAATTGACGGTCAAACTGGTAGCTACGCTTATAGCATTGATAAGAATTTTATAGCAATATTCATTGATTAGTTAGCTAGCCGTGTATTTTATTTTAGTCACTTGCATGCCCAAAACTGAACAAAAATACGACCTGGCTATCATTAGTCTTGTGGCCCGGCATGGCCAGGTGGTTAGGGCACTCGACTCGCAATCTGAGGGTCGCGGGTTCGAATCCTCGTCCCACAAAACATGCTCGCCCTTTCAGCCGTGGGGGCGTTATAATGTAACGGTCAATCCCACTATTCGTTGGTAAAAGAGTAGCCCAAGAGTTGGCTAGAGTGATGACTAGCTGCCTTCCCTCTAGTCTTACACTGCAAATTTAGGGATGGCTAGCGCAGATAGTCCTCGTGTAGCTTTGCGCAAAATTCAAAACAAATAAACAATCTTTAATATTGAAGAATCCCTTCTGGTATTCTGAATCAGTTTCATTTCCTTCCTTTTTCTAATCAACTAATATTTCCTGTTCTAGTAGATATTGCCATACATTATGATAGTTTACAGCAAAATTGATATGTATATATACATATCTTTTGACAAGTTGATACTTCAATATGTGCTATGCGTTAGCGGAAGTTAGCAACTGCAGCCACAGGCGTAGAAGCTACCACCTGTCTGGACTGTTCATGCTGGCATTTTACCGTATACTTTTGCCCCCTACGAATGTGCCATCTGCATTGAGTGATCTCTACTCTGGGGACTGACACCTGGCTGCAGACAGTGGTAGTTTTCAGATTGTTGTGCTTTATAATAGGATTGTAGGGAATATTGACATTATCTAAAAACATCTGCTTAGTAAGTAGACATTGGATTGGGGGGGGGGGCAGTGCATAGTTTTCAATATATATAAAAATTCTAGTTTGAAATTCTAGTGAAATTGCATCAAATGTGTTGTAAGGCTGAAATTCAAGATTATATTTCATGACATACAAGTATGAATAAAACCAAGCGTTTGTTGCGTTTTCTAATGCTGTTATTGTTCATACATTTAAACTTGCAAAAAATTGTTATGATGCTCATAAGCAAGTGAAATACTAACTAAAACATTTACTTTGGGCTATAAAAGCTTAACATTCTCAAACAAAGACAGTTAGTTAGAAACACTGAACGTTTTTCTAATGTTTAAAAAAGCCATTTCATTGTTTTTATTTTGTAAAACTAAATAAAAGGCATGTGATAAAAATTTTGGAAATGTATAATACACATAAGCTGGATGGTAGATCATTGTTGAATTGATTCGTTGTATTCTCCTTCAAAATGAATCAAAAGAAAAATACCGTAATATGTTTTAACAACAGAGCTGCTTCTGTTTAACGTTTCTGTCATATCAGAAAATAAAACATAAGAAAAACCCATCTAAAGAATAACCATATCATGTGTTGTTATAGGTGTTTTTTTGTTGTTGTTTTGCAAGTCAGACAAGGTTAACCTTGAAGGAATAATTAAACTGTGTATAGTTAAAACCATATTTACAGTGAAATTAAGCTAGCTTTAAGAATAACCAAATTATGTGTTTTATTTTAAGTTATCTCGAGTTTTCCTTGAAGTAATAACTACATTATCTGTTGCTCAAGTTATATTTGTAATCAGATCAAGTTTATTACTGCTACTCAGGTGCAGTTTTGTCTTCTATTGAAACTATTTGAAAGTGATGTTACCCTTATTTTACCCATAAGCTGGGAAAAACAAAACTCAATAGCCATCGTGTAACGTTATTTGAATCTTGACATTCTTTCTTTACAGGTTTTTACCAACCTATCATATTCTGGTTCATATTACAGATTAGCTATAGAGGGAAACCGTTTATATTCGCAAGAATATACGAGTTTAGTATTTATATTTATGGCAAAGCTATTTGTCACTATATATTTTAAACTTCTGCCTAAAGGGAAGCCAAATACTCAGTAACACCTCAGTATAAAGGGAAGGCGAATACTCAGTAACACCCTATTATAAAGGAAAGGCAAATACTCAGTAACACCCTATTATAAAGGGAAGGCAAGTACTCAGTAACACCTCAATATAAAGGGAAGACAAATACTCAGTAACACCTCAGTATAAAGGGAAGACAAATACTCAGTAACACCTCAGTATAAAGGGAAGGCAAGTACTCAGTAACACCTCAGTATAAAGGGAAGACAAATACTCAGTAACACCTCAGTATAAAGGGAAGACAAATACTCAGTAACACCTCAGTATGAAGGGAAGGCAAACACTCAGTAACACCTCAGTATAAATGGAAGGCAAATACTCAGTAACACCCTATTATAAAGGGAAGGCAAATACTCAGTAACACCTCAGTATAAAGGGAAGACATATACTCAGTAACACCCTATTATAAAGTGAAGTCAAATACTCAGTAACACCCTATTATAAAGGGAAGGCAAATACTCAGTAACAATCTATTATAAAGGGAAGGCAAATACTCAGTAACAATCTAACTCATCCCCCCCCCACATTAAGGGATTGATTACCATTCTTATATTTTGTTGTATCGCAGAGATTCGAACTCGACTTGCCAGCTCAGAAATCTAGAGCTCTATCACAGGACCAACCTGGGCCTTTTGGACAATATACCATGCACAAGTGATATGATATGGTTATGAAACAACTTTTACCATATCCAAGCTTTCCTGGATAAGACTTATGGTTGTCATGTGCACCTCTTGAGAAATGAAGTGTTTAAGATTGCTATTTTAAATATAGTTTTTTCTATATGATAACCATATATATATATGATTCTCATGTTTGTGTACCAAATATATATATATATATATTTGTTATTAAATTCAATCTTTTGTAAAGTAATTAATATAGTAACTCAGACTTTTCTTGAAAAGAACGATCTGAACACATTAAAAACTGGTATTGTGGCGCTCTGTGTTTAATAAGTTGTGAGTCATTGTACGGTGTTTTTTAATTAACTATAAATTATTATTTACATAGATGCGTTCCATATTTATTATAGTATACTATATAATCATTGAATCATAGTGAACTTCAATAAATTATTTCGTCACAAAATAATAACATTCTGTCTGACTATTGTAGCAACGAGCTTGCAGTCCATCTCATCTCAGTCTGACTATTGTAGCAACGAGCTTGCAGTCCATCTCATCTCAGTCTGACTATTGTAGCAACGAGCTTGCAGTCCATCTCATCTCAGTTACTTCCATTATTTGCTAAACCGGTGAATGTTTCAACAAAAGAAAAAATATAAAGAAATTTTCTACTACATTTCTCTGTTAGAAAAGAACTCATTCTAAATGAACCAAAAGAAAATGCCAAGATATTGAAAAGCGTTCTCCGAGGCTAAAAAATCTTGTATTGCGTGATACTTTTTTTAATAACACCTGGTATCTAAAAGCATAACCAGAGTATGAGATGATCGGCCAGGGACAATCCACATTATTAGTTGCAATTATTATTAGTATTAATTGCAATTTCAAAAGTTAGCAGATGTAATGTGTAATAATATACATTATATAATAAATTGAAATTACAAGAAAAACTGATATTTCATCAAAAGTAAATGTAAAAAGTAACAGTGACTAAAAGAGCAAGAAGAAAATATCAAATGTAAAATTCATTACAAGGTTAATAAAAGTAGACGAGGATGAGAAAAATTCAAATGTTACAAAATGCTTAATAGAGAATTTAGAAAGTGATAAATAAAATTAAGATAAACATCATTGAAATTAATTATACTTGTCATAAGGCATTACTATTACGCCTGTTATATGTTTACACTACATTCTTTATCTAATTCTTTAGGAATTTTCAAGAATTAGAAGGATGTATATCAAGAGTATTCCAACCACACTATATTCGTCACATTCATTGCTAGCGACGTGTTTCACTTAATCCAGAGCTCGGATATAACAAACAGTCGAATGTAGTGAAAAAAATATATAATAGGCCTAATGCTAATGTATTGTAACATGTATAATTAATTACAATCATGACTCACCAGCTTGAAAAAAACTGTAACATCATTGACATTACCAAAAGATTAGAAGAAAGGACAAACGCTCTATTCAAGACTTTAAAAAAGCTTCATATACCGTTCCTTCAGTTACACACAAATCTTGCGTCCCAGTATGCTGATGACGTAGCTGTCTGGAGCTTATCATGTAACCTTCTAACTGCTGCTCGTAAAGTTCAGACTACATCAAATTTCATAACATCATGGTGTAACAAGTGGTGTGGCTCTCTAAACCCCAGAAAAACGCAGGCCATAATCTTTTACAGGTGTTTCAAACGAAAAAAGAAAAAAAAAGTTAGATTAAAACTTTATGACTCCCATATTATTTTTACTAAGTCTATAAAATTCCTAGGTATAACCATCAACTCTAAACTTACATGTCCAGAGCACATTAACGATATCTGTGGTAAAATCAACCAAATATTATGTTATCTTAAGAAAATCGGGCGGCTCCGAAAAATGACGCAACCCTGACACCATCGTACATATATTTAAATCTTATATCACCCCCTTAGCTGAATATGGCAGTATGATCCTTTGTAACATGTCAGATACGTATTTAAGAAACTACAAACACAACAGAATTTAGCTTTAAGAATAGCTTATATATTACCTATATATAAACCATTAACAAATCTCAACACAGTTAAAAAGATTCCATCTATCAAAGATATAATATTCAAGTTAGCTAAAGATTTATATAATAAAGCAGTAAGCCGCAACCCACTAACTAAATAACCTTCATATCTATCTATTACCCAGAAACATGGCGCATCCATATGTCTCCCACGAATCTAGTTAAAACGGTGTAATGTGTTAATGTGTACTAATCCATATACGTTTTAGTCCCATAGCTCAGGCACTATCCGGATAGACTATTCGGCGTCCGGCTAGTGAAAGTGGGTTTTCTCGGGGCACTCCTGTTTTCCTCTCACAACAAAATTAAAAGTATTTGGATCCCCATCATAATTGTGCTACATCCCACAAATCATGTTTTGCCCAAAGGTGTCACCTCGCGTTCTCGCGACTTTGATTTGCCTTTTTCTTGTCACATTTACTCTTCTTTTTTGAGCTAATATATGATCACCAAGTAACATTTACTGTATTAAAAATAGTTAGTACCTTTAGCTAATCAAGTAATCCTTAGATTAAGTATAGTTAGTACCTTTAGCTAATCAAGTAATCCTTAGATTAAGTATAGTTAGTTCCATTAGCTAATCAAGTAATCTTTAGATTAAATAGTAAGCACCATGAGCTAACCAAGTAATCCTTAGATTAAGTATAGTTAGTACCATTAGCTAATCAAGTAATCTTTAGATTAAATAGTAAGCACCATGAGCTAATCAAGTAATCATTAGATTAAGTATAGTTAGTACCATTAGCTAATCAAGTAATTTTTAAATTCAGTAGATAGTACCATGAGCTAATCAAGTAATAATTAGATTAAGTATAGTTAGTACCATTAGCTAATCAAGTAATCTTTAGATTAAGTAGATAGTACCATGAGCTAATCAAGTATAAAGAAAAAACCGGTGTTTAAAATAATTAATCACTACTTGTCATAGGTAAGCTAGATTCGGGAAAGTTTGGATGTAGTCCAGCGTGTTTCAAAACCTGTTGCAGATGATCTTCAATATGTTTTACGTAATTCTCAGTCAGTGTCCCACATCTGTCAGTATCCCACATCTTTCTCTAAGTGAAGCTCATTTCTTTTTATTCTATTTTACCTTGGCAAGTATTTCGAGTTTAAGCCATTTGACCCTAAGCTAAAAAAGGCTAAGGACAAAAAACCGGTGTTTAAAATAATTAATCACTACTTGTCCTATTGCCTTTACAATA
>NW_013668303.1:48644-58335 GCF_000517525.1 Limulus polyphemus
TTTTTTCTTTACAATAGGACAAGTAGTGATTAATTAGTTTAAACACCGGTTTTTTCTTTACAATAGGACAAGTAGTGATTAATTATTTTAAACACCGGTTTTTTCTTTACAGTAGGACAAGTAGTGATTAATTAGTTTAAACACCGGTTTTTTCTTTACAATAGGACAAGTGGTGATTAATTATTTTAAACACCGGCTTTTTCTTTACAATAGGACAAGTAGTGATTAATTAATTTAAACACCGGTTTTTTCTTTAAACTCACACTTTAGTTTGAATTTATAGTTCAGAATGTTTTGATTGAAAGCTCAATGTTTATATCTATGATTTCAAATTTCTTGAAAATCAAGTGGAAGTTTTATTAAATAACCAAATAGAGCCATTTAAGTTAAAATCTTACATGAACGAGAAATATCGGATATGATTATATTAGAGTTTGGGGCATAATAAGTACGATAAGGATTATTAAACATCATTTACTATCTGAGAATAATTTTCAGCCTTACAGTGTGACACATACCTTTGCTATAACGATTTAACATTAATATTGTATTCTAAGTGCAACCCAGGTTTTGAAAATACGAAATAAAATATATAGAGAAAATAACACTCTTGGTATGTTTTCAATAGCAACACAGTCTAAAACATAAATGATACATTTCATTTTTGAAGTGCAAAGCAACTGAACAGATTATCTGTGATCACCGCGGGTATTGAACCTCAGGTTTTTGCGTTATAAGCCATTAAACGTACTGCTGAGCCATCGAAAGGGTGTATATATTAGAAAAACATAACATTTGTTATTACGATGTACAGTTGACTACCTGGATGGGAAGGTAAAGACACACACATAACTGTAAATTTGGTTACTTTCCGTGATACGTAACTAGGATAGTAAGTAACGTGTGTAGTTACGTCTCATTGTGCATATCGAAGTTTTAGGGTGGGAAAATTTGCTAAGTGTTAAATTATAAAAGTTGCAATGCCAATTCTAAACAATACGTTAAGAAATAAAGCACTCGTTATAAGTTATAAGTTGCTATAAAACATACATTTTAGGTATTCTTCTCTTTTGCTGAGATTTCCAACAGCAAACTTACTTTGTAATATACATGTTTCACGAGAATTCTTTTAGCAAAGGTGACAGTTTCTGCAGAATTGTGTTTTTACACCTTTCTGGTCAAAAAACCTCCGCACCTTTTGCTATATACGTCTTTCCATTCCTCTTATATAAATGTTTCTCCAGCTCATTAATATGAACTTCTCTCCATCCAGCTGACATGAATGTCTCTCCATCCAGCTGACATGAATGTTTTCCCACCCCTTTTATATAAATGTTTCTCCAGCTCATTAATATGAACTTCTCTCCATCCAGCTGACATGAATGTTTTTCCACCCCTCTTATATAAATGTTTCTCCAGCTCATTGATATGAACTCTCCATCCAGCTGACATGAATGTTTTTCCACTCCTCTGACTTGAACGTTTCTTCGCCCATCTGATTTTTCTATATTTTTAACTTTATTTTTGATTGGGAATAATTTCAAATTAGCTGATCATGCTATAGGATAATAAATAGCTTTTCCTTCAAAGTTATATTCCTGCAGAATTACATTTAAAAAAATCATATTAAATTTGTTATCGTGGAAGTAACTTATATGATATAAACATTTAATCTTGTATGCACGCGTACTAAATGTTTCTTAAATTTTGGACTAAACTGAATTTTCTAAGTTGGGCTTACAGCCAAAACTATCGTCAACGGCGATGATACCTCCAACTGATGAAATAATGCATTCTACTTTTTATAAATAGTTACATAAGAAAGGTATTTTAATTAGCTATACCGATGGCCAGGCTGATTTTTAATTTCGCTCTAAGTACATAACTTGCTCTGATTGGAACTTGTTATGATTTATTCTCATTGTGGCCATAGACTCTGGATGGAACGAATCTGGTGCACTACCGATACGTTTTATCTGTGAAGGATCGATATCAAGGCAAAGGAATGCCATTGTTGTGATATGTGTCCTAGAGAGTGCGAGACTGAAGGAAGGCCATTGTTGTGATATGTGTCCTAGAGAGTGCGAGACTGAAGGAAGGCCATTGTTGTGATATGTGTCCTAGAGAGTGCGAGACTGAAGGAAGGCTATTGTTGTGATATGTGTCCTAGAGAGTGCGAGACTGAAGGAAGGCTATTGTTGTGATATGTATTCTGGAGAGTGCGAGAATGAAGAAAGGCCATTGTTGTGATATGTGTACTAGAGAGTGCAAGACTGAAGGAAGGCCATTGTTGTGATATGTATTCTGGAGAGTGCGAGACTGAAGGAAGGCCATAGTTGTGATATGTGTCCTGGAGATTGCGAGACTGAAGGAAGGTCATACTTGTGATATATGTCGTGGAGAGTGCGAGACAGAATGGGTTGTCTTTCCAAAGCATTCGCCGACAAAATTAACCCAACCCCAACTCTTGTTAAAACCCACTGAGATCAGTCAAGAAATACTGGAATTCTCAGTCCAGCGTTGACCAAGAATTCACATTAAAATGTTTGATGTTGCAACCACATTTCTCTGCAAGAGAGGCTAAGTATATCTCTTCTCCCTGACATTAATTGTATCTAGACCAGTAGAAATATGTTGTGTGTCAACCATGAGTTTTCATATAACATTTTTGAAAAACCCACACAATTTGATTTAGTATTTGAATAATATTTTAGGTAGTAAATTTTCAGAAATACTTTATTTCGTTTCAGAGTTTCTTTTTCTTGTTTTTAATTGTGTACCCAAATTCATCAAAATGTATCAAACAGAGATAATATTCAATAAAAATATAATTGTTGTCTCTGTATTGTTCTGATAAGTCATTTTCTAATTTATTTATACAAAGAAAGTAATTTAAAATATGGAATAAATAAACTTCGATTTCTTTAAATATTGTTGATCAGAAATTTACATTAATATATATATCTGACTATTTATTTTCACCAGTTAGTTATAGCTGCTATTTATTATCACGCCATGTAACTGCAAAAACAGCATAAAGCACCGAGAACAGTAGAAGCAGTAACCAGAAGAAACACAACTTGTACTGGTATCCTAGTAGAAGTATTAACCAGTAGAAACATAACTTGTACTGGTATCCTAGTAGAAGCATTAACCAGTAGAAACACAACTTGTACTGGTATCCTAGTAGAAGTATTAACCAGTAGAAACACAACTTGTACTGGTATCCTAGTAGAAGCATTAACCAGTAGAAACACAACTTGTACTGGTATCCTAGTAGAAGCATTAATCAGTAGAAACACAACATGTACTGGTATCCTATGTATACACCGAAACACAACTTGTAGTGGTATACTAGTAGAAGCATTAACCAGTAGAAACACAACATGTACTGGTATTCTATGTATACACTGAAACACAACTTGTAGTGGTATACTAGTAGAAGCATTAACCAGTAGAAACACGACTTGTACTGGTATCCTAGTAGAAGCATTAACAGAAACACAACTTGTACTGGTATCCTATGTTTACACTGAAACACAACTTGTACTGGTATCCTAGTAGAAGCATTAATCAGTAAAAACACAACTTGTACTGGCATCCCAGTAGAAGCATTAACCAGTAGAAACACAACTTGTACTGGTATCCTAGTAGAAGCATTAACCAGCAGAAACACAACTTGTACTGGTATCCTAGGTATACACTGAAACACAACTTGTACTGGTATCCTAGGTATACACCGAAACACAACGTGTACTGGTATCCTAGGTTTACACTGAAACACAACTTGTACCGGTATCCTAGTAGAAGTATTAACCAGTAGAAACACAACTTGTACTGGTATCCTAGTAGAAGTATTAATCAGTAGAGACACAACTTGTACTGGTATCCTAGTAGAAGTATTGACCAGTAGAAATACAACTTGTACTTGTATCCTAGTAGAAGTATTAACCAGTAGAAACACAACTTGTACTGATATCCTAATAGAAGTATTAACCAGTAGAAACACAACTTGTAGTGGTATCCTAATAGAAGCATTAACCAGTAGAAACACAACTTGTACTAGTATCCTAGGTATACACTGATACAGAACTTGTACTGGTATCCTAGTAGAAGCATTAACCAGTAGAAACACAACTTGTACTGGTATCCTAGGTATACTCTGATACACAACATGTACTGGTATCCTAGGTATACTCTGATACACAACATGTACTGGTATCCTAGGTATACACTGATAAACAATTTTTACTGGTATCCTAGCAGAAGCATTAACCAGTAGAAACACAACTTATACTGGTATCCTGGATATACACTGATACACAACATGTACTGGTATCCTAGGTATACACTGATACACAACATGTACTGGTATCCTAGGTATACACTGATGTAGATGATATTTTTCCACCTATGTATATATATATATATTTGATCAAGTTCAATTTCTATATAATAATTATAGTTTGGTGTCAATAACTAAGAAGTTATAATAATCGCATGCGTTGTTTCACTAATAATAAATTTACTAATACACAAAATTAAAAAAGCTTTTCTGTTATCTTAACAATTTGTCATTCCAGTGCTACTACCTTACTGTACTCACTAACCCTAAATACTAACAATTTGTCATTCCAGTGCTACTACCTTACTGTACTCATTAACCCTAAATACTAAAAATTTGTCATTCCAGTGCTACTACCTTACTGTACTCACTAACCCTAAATGCTAACAATTTGTCATTCCAGTGCTACTACCTTACTGTACTCACTTACCCTAAATACTCTTACCTTATTTCTTCTTGCATAAGAAGGTTATTGTAGTTTTAAAACAGACATAATACTACTCAAACATATGATCACAATAGAAGATATCGTCAAAAAAGAGGGTATAATACCGAGGTTTATGGCTTGCTCCTAAGTTTTGTAAACTTCCAATTAGAATTCTTTGTTCTCCACTATCAAAACTTTCGTTATTCACTTTGTCAGATATCATATATTAGTGCTTACCCAAATGTTATTGACTTTATACTGACGTAGAAAGACAATAATATTTTCTATCCAGTCATGTTTAGCTATTTGTTGTATCTTGTTTGAGGGCTAATATATATATATATATATTTGATACTGTTCGCCCACTTGCTATAGCATCATAAAATCCCCTCATTACAGGATTCATAAAAGAAAAGAATAAAAAACTTTAGATAAGTCTATTGCTAAGAGATCCCAGCGCTTGGGAAATATAAACTTATACTTTGAGATGGATATTGTAGATCTCCTACTTCTTACACTATTTGTTATATATATAAACTTATACTTTGGGGTGGGTATTGTAGATCTCCTACTTCTTACACTATTTGTTATATATATAAACTTATACTTTGGGGTGGGTATTGTAGATCTCCTACTTCTTGCACTATTTGTTATATATATAAACTTGTACTTGTAGATGGGTATTGTAGATCTGCTATTTCTTACACTATTTGTTATATATAAACTTATACTTTGGGGTGGGTATTGTAGATCTCCTACTTCTTACACTATTTGTTATATATAAACCTATACTTTGGGGTGGGTATTGTAGATCTCCTACTTCTTGCACTATTTGTTATATATATAAACTTGTACTTGTAGATGGGTATTGTAGATCTCCTATTTCTTACACTATTTGTTATATATAAACCTATACTTTGGGATGGGTATTGTAGATCTCCTACTTCTTACACCACTTTGGTATGATCACGCTGTTCTTGTACTTCACCCTCCCTGATTATGTCCATCAAAGTTATTTAGATTTTACTTATTCCATTCTCAAATCTATGCTGAACAAATCTTCTTTCTGACCTTTTACATTTGTTTTCATCATAACGTTTCATAATCATTAGGGTCTTGTTGTCTTCATATCACTGAAAAGAAGAGGCAGCCAATAACTTAAAATGCTGTAATCTCTTATGGACTGAGTAAAACCTGGTCTCCTTCTCACCTCTCTGAACGTCTCCTCCTTTTGCTGAATACATTCAACAATATTTATTGAATTCAACCTCGTGCAAATTTTTAACTAATCTCCTAAATTCTGGTGCATCTCACATTTCTTGTTTAACCACTGACTTTTTTTTGTGGAACAATAGGAATTTCACTATGTTCGCATATATCACATTACAGTTCACAATATCTTTATATACACATATATCTATACATATATGGGTAAAACCCTCCGTCTCCTCTATTCCACCTTTACTAGTCAGGATTCGAACGAGTAAGCTCAGAACTCTTTCATTCATTTGCAAAACCAGACATTCACACATAACTTCAGTTTTAATTGGAGCTGGATGGATCATAAGACCTGTCTCTATATGCAATATACATTAGTTTTGATCAGAGTGAGATAAGAAGCTGATCTTAATAACCCAAGTGTGAAAAGGCATCTGCATTTTGATTTCCACTTGCTGGTCTATCGCGTAATTTTATCACCTGCTTAACTAGCTAGATATGCCTTGGCCTATCATCAAATATACTCTCGTAATCTCTCACTATCTGTTGCTAGAGGTTAGTCCTTCAACAGTTTTAGCAGGCACTGCCTTTTCAAAAGGATTTAAGATAGTTTTGGCTCACTCTCGGTGCAACTCTAGTGTACTATGGCTTAAGTATATTTAAATTGCACATTTGACCCACTACTTTTTCGTCCTTAATATCTACCTCGTTTGCCACTTTACCAGCATGCTTGATTATATGGAAAAGACCTATCCACCTCGCTGTTAAACTATTCTTTGGTACTGGACCGGGTACTGCAACAAACTGATTCATCTTAAGTTCTTCTTCTCTAGTATTCTTATCATAGTGAAGTTTAGTTTATTCTTATATTTCTGAGGAGCTTTAGAGGCTAACTTTTGCCCCCTTCGTAGCCTTTGCCACAAGCTGGTCACATATACTAACACATTTCAAGACTGGTTTTATCCCTGGACTAACTCATTTTTTATAAGTCTAATGAACCTTCAAAATCTCAACCATATTGTAGCTCAAGGTGTGAAAATCATGTTGTAATCTGGGGGCCTGCAAATGCTACAAAAGGTAGCATCATATCCCAGTTAACAGGATTCTCCTGCACCACTACTCCTAGCATGGCCTTAATTATCTCATTTGCTCTTTCACACATCCCATTTGTTTAGAGGCTATATGGACTAGTATGTTTAATTTTTACTTCTGTTGTTTTCTACAACTTTTGCACTATTTTCGGTTGAAAATTGTTACCTGACTCTCGTAAGAATTCATCAGGAAATACGTCGCCTGAAAATAGTTTAATTTACAAAGAAAAACTCTGCATAGTGTCAATTGGTGTCAATTGTAAACAAAGCCTTTACATATTTGTTGGAGAATTTTCTGCCCATTTTTATGAACTTAGGTGTAATTGTATACATTAGTTGTTTCTTGATGGCTTATTAAACAGATACTTCACAATGAAGAAAGAACTACTTGTTAGTTGTTGTCTTCACCAAACACTACTAACACTATGTGCATATTAAAAGATTTACCATTCATGATGGCGATGTACTACTGCATGACCCAAGCAAGCAGCATGGTAATTCTAATGGATTGTCTTTCTGCATGGTAAGACATTGAATTTCACATCATAGATTCCACGTAGGAATTAAAGCTATTTGTGACATAAAGGAATCAAGCACTAATGGTTGGATACCAAATTTTAAGGAGCTCCATGAAGAGAATACAAACAACGCAGATATGTCACAAGTGCAGATTGTGGAATGTAGCACAAAAGCATGTAACATGTTCCATTTACATGAGCAGTTATTATTGCATGAAGATGCGGTTCTCAATCTATGTTGCAGCTACTGGCTCACAAAGGAAATACTTCAAACATTGCATAATGAATATACTGGTGGCCATTTACGTATCACATGTACCTGTGCTAACATATAACAGTGGTTTTACTAGTCACATTCACATTAAGACATTAACTCTAGAACACTCAGGTGGGCGCATCCTACATCGCGGGAAAAATACACTAATGGCCTAAAACAATTACAGAAAATACACTTGTAGCCGTTCTTTCAAGTATTTTTAAATACTTCAGAGTTTTAGTTATTTTATTCAACAAATACTTCATTAAAAAACATTATATTTTGGGTTGATTTCAGTGTGTTCCGAATAAAACAACTAGTGTTTATGATTTATTTTTTATTTTATCTGAGCATAATACAGAACTCATAATCCCTATAAGGAAAGTAGAAATGATTGAGAACAAAACTTTTTTAATTTGAAACCTTGTAAATTGAATACAAATGTTATTTTGTCAGTTTTAGACAATCATTGTTTACCAGCCTTAATTGACATGATTTGGTGTAATTTCTAACATTTTACTTTTAGGCAGACGTAGGCTAATAATCTAAATATGTAATAAGAGCTCCTTTTCTGCTCTTTACAATAATAGAAGCTAATGTAGCTTCATCTTTGGTAATGACTTGTGTGAAAAATCAAAATAAAGCAGGTAATAAAAACTTAGCTTGATGATATACTGCTAGAATAAAATGTGTTTGTGAACAATTTCCACAACAATTACACTCTCGAATTTATAAATATCTTGCAAGAAAATTTTGTTACATCATTTTGCAAAGTTAAACAAATTATGCAAAGGTAAAAATCAATTGTTTTCACTGATAGGCCAGGTGATACCTCGTGTCACATATACTTCATTATTTTTTCAATGGGGTTGATTAATAATGATGTAGCTAGCGCATGTAGCCAGAGAAGAATAGCTTTATTGCTGTGTGTATATAATGTCATGTTTTCTTAGTCTGGAATAGGCTTTCTCAATAAATCTCCTTCTACTTCATTCAAATTTCTTAAACTTCTAATTAAGGTGCCGTAAGTAAACTAATTTTTGTCTTTTGATTATATATGGTGTTTAATAAAGATGTTTTCGGTCTGTTGCACATTGTGTCCAGTCTTTCTCTTTGTTAAAAGTCAGAGAATTCAGATTTACTCAACGAGACATTTCTTCAACGAACATCCAGTTATTCTGCGGATCCTAATAGCTTAATTCATAAGGACAATAACTATACCTTAAATCTCCACATACGTAATTTTCCATGTAAATATGCACTGTGGTTTTTTTGAAGAAATTTACAGTATTCTTTAGACAATAATTATTTATAAAAGAGAACCTACAGCAATAATTATATCATAAAACATATTCTACCGGGTATTATGAAATATATCATGAACTATAGATTAAATTATATTATTGACATAGACACAGAAAAAATTATATAGTGCAAAAGCAGACTAAAATATGTAAACTTAGAATATAACAAGCACTATGAAATAAATAAGAAATTAAAAGAACCAATAATAATAACAAAGTATTTTTCATAACCTCCATCGAACGTCGTTGTAAACAATAACAACAAATTGCATAAATGACTGTGGTATACGTGGATTGTATGGGGGTGTTTGAAGCAATTTTAAAGTCTGCTGTGTAGTGATTATAGTTCATGGAGGTGACATTAAAGATAAAATTTGTGAAAACGTTATGGAAATAATTTCTTAAGTTATTATTATTATCATTATTACAATTAACCATAGTCTACGAGGTAAAATCTGTTTGCTGTAGTTTATTTACAATTTTACATTTACTCACGCATGTACGCAGGGAGATTCGAACGAATCCCCTATAA
>NW_013668303.1:58777-62099 GCF_000517525.1 Limulus polyphemus
TTAAATTGGAAGTCCAAAGTCATATTGCTACTGTTAGGTTTTGTAAGCCGGATTCTTTACTTGTTGACGATAAATGTCAACACTAAAGAAACAGCAACACATTCCACTTGTTTTAAAATAATATGTTAAAACAAGTCAAATGTTTGACGTATCAAACGTATATACAAATGTTCGTACACTGTTGATTATTACAGTTGTATCCAGAGTTTTAAACAATTATCTCTTTTTCGTGAAAGTCCACACAGGTTGGTTCAATTACCTTAGAACACAAATGACAAGATGAATTATTCTTCTCTGCTCTGTTATTACAATACAGTCTGTGATGATTTCACTTTAAAAAATCTCCACTATACGTTCGTTATCGCTAAACTCACAATCACGCAGTCTATATCTAATTAATAACCTTTCGATGCGTATTTATACCCCGATAGAAATCTAGAACTTTCCACGCAATATCAGATATTCTAACGAGATAATACCCAATTAAAACAACGAGAAAATTTGAGAAAGTTCTTGTAACATGATGTAACAATATAACAATCGCTAACTCATAACAATTGATCGTAAACGCTACAATTTTCTAAACAAACTTGTCATAAACTCTCGCTTCTAAAAATAACTAAATATCACTATATACATTATCCAGATCATAATGCTCACATTAAGCTAAAACTGAAATAGTCATATATATATCTGACAGCTACAATGGTTTTGAGCACAACCAAGCTTCGTGGTTTCACGAAAGTATAACTACAAAGTGATTTTAGGTTTGAAATTTAAGGATTTTTGTAGGTTTTTATTTTCGTACAAGGAAGGAGTTAAGAATTGTACTAATCTTAAACTTTCTTGATAATTACCCATTATAGGAGTAAGAGTCTAACTCGTGAGACTAAACAGTATAAGATATATAAACTAGACCTTCGTCACTTCTTATTGGACAGAATAAAGCGCCTATGTAAAACTAAATGCAGTAATATACAAATGTTATTTTACCAGCAAAAGAAAAAAGAATGGTGCATGACGATCAACGTAAGGTACCATGTAGCTTTGCTACTTTAGTAGCTAAGTGAGTCTTTGACAAGCAATTAGAATAGCTACGTTGTGTTGTGCTACGCATATGCCTGGTATTTCGAACTACAAAGTAGGTGTTTAATCCATGAATACCTTTTCATGATTATTATAATTCGTCTATATATAGATGAGTAAAACAACAATCTTTACTATAGATTTTATACATTATATAAATTACAATGTTATGCTTAAATTATATACTTGTTGCCTCTTTAAAATTGCTATATATATATTTATGTTTCAGACACTTCTAATGGCACAACAAATTCACCATTTCAGTCTTTTTCTGGTTCCTGCAATGAATCTGAAGCTTGTGAGGTTGATACTAGTGAGTTATGTTTTTGGGTGATGATATTGATGATATGCAAACTGGTGTACTTGAACCTCATTATCATCGCAACGCAATACAACAATCATTGATTCATTAGTCATGGTATTTCTGTAGTCACTGAACCATGCATTGACGTTGGCAATTTATTGACACAAACAAAATCACTTGATGAAAAAATGCCTAGCTATTAGTAATCCATCAAATGCTATATAAGCATGTGGTACCACAAAAAGTTTTACCTACCACCTTTTTTCTTGGGTGTAGCTCTAAGTTTAAAATAGCATGGCTTGTAAAATACCCATGGTTATTATACAGCCCAAAATTGGATAACATTTTTGTGGTCCTTGTGCCACCCTTCTTCCAGTGCATAGTCGATGAAGTATTACTTGTCAACAAATAATTGTATCATCCCAAGGCAAAAAATGCTACATATTTATCTCCACACTCATAAAATGACATCATCAACGTCATAGGATATGGTGTAATTCGAGTAAAATTTATTGATGAAGTAAAAAAAGGCTGGATTCTACTCTGTTCTTGCTGGTGAAGTGTCTTGTCACAACGTGGAACATTTACCAATATTTCTCCGCTTTGTAGATGGCAACTGTGAAATTAGGGGAGAATTTATTGGCTTTATTAAGCTACAGAGGGTCAGAGTAACAGATATTGTATGTGCAATTACAAAGATATTGACTGATGTTAGTTTATCTCTAAATAAATTGCGTGATCAAAGATATGATGGAGCATCCATCATAGCTAATTTGAGATTTGCAAAGCAAGGCCTTGTGCACTCATTGTGCGAGTCACTCACTTAATCTTGCTAATATAAATTTATGTTCAGTTCCACCAATTCGAAATTGTATTGATCAAGTTAAAGGAATAACTATTTGGATTAAATCATCACCTAAACATGGGGAACTATTAAAGGCAATTTATCGAAAAGGCATCCATCATGGAACAGCTTCAACACGTCTTCCACTGCTTAATGTGTGCATTATACGCGAGGTTGAGAATATTGAAGGTTGGAAAAGGTTCTTTTTATGTCATCAATTCTTACTTCACCTGTGTGAAGTTATTGTGTATGGAGATGATAATTTTGAAGTATTTAATGACAATTGGGCTGCTAAATACAAAAAAAAATACTATGGTTTATGTAAAAATACTGGAATCCTTTGAATTCATGTTATATTGTTTAACAGCGTTACAACGTTCCCATTACTAGTTGAAAGAGGCTTCTGGAAATTTGTAGGTCAAAGCCGATATCAAGTTTCTTGTGTTTCCCTAATAGAACAATACTGTAAAGATCTGACTTCACTAATAGTGAACGAATAATCACATTGTACCTTAAAGCACAGCACTAATATTGTAAACAAACCTAATATTCATGTTAGCATGCCACGAGTGAGTCAACGTGCAAATGCAGAATATAGTTTCGTAGAGGATTACTTTAAGAAAACAGTAACCATTTCTTTTTTACCACATTATCAGTAATATTTCCTTCATATTTGATGTAAATTTAGCATCAATTCAGAAACTTATGCCATCAAAACTCAAACAAGAGTTTTAAAGAAAGAAGTTCATCGACGGAAGACAAGATGGCTTTCTATACTTCTCTAGGATCGATCCCAGATACTGGCTGACTGCTTAAAAGCGTGCTTCAGTGTACCAAATATCTTTATGTTACTGCCACTATGTTCATGTTCATGTGAACGTTCGGCATCTGCTCTCCGCCAGTTGAATAATTATTTGAGGTGTACACAAACCAAAGAAAGACTGGGTGCTCTAGCTTTGATACATAATCATTATGACACTGCTATCGACATTGAAACTGTATGTAAGTTATTAGGTTGTCAAGAAATTAATGTCGCATTTTGGAACACATTCGTTAACTACCTCCCAAAAAAAGTACATCACGTATAG
>NW_013668303.1:63102-72971 GCF_000517525.1 Limulus polyphemus
TAGCCTATATAATGTGTAAAGTTTAGTATACTCTAATCCCTTTTAGTGATAGCACACGACGAGACACACATTCGGCATGTAATGCTGTTTGAATACTAGAAAGGAAACAACGCCCCTGTAGCCACAAAGAATATCAAAGAAGTTCATGGAAATGTTTTGAACGTTCATAAGTGTCAACGATGGTTCAGCAAATTTCATTCAGGTGACATCAGCCTTAAAAACTGTGATGTCAGGGGCAGATATGTTGGAATTGATACTGATACTCTGAAGACGGTTTTTGACTCTAACCCAAGGCAACACACTCGTGAAATGGCCCTGAAATTGCATGTCTCCCATAAAACAGTACGTAAACATCTAAGGAATATTGAAAAACTCCATAAATAAGGTGTTTGGGTACCTCACGAACTCTCCAATGATCATCGTTTTCAACCTGTGAAAGTTGCTTCGTCTCTTCTTGCGCGTAATGCGCGTAAACCATTTTTGGACAGAATTGTCATCGGTGATGAAAAATGGATTCTCTATGCGAATATTAAATGCCAAAAACAATGGCTCAGTCCTAGACAAAATTCGCTTCACCCCAAAACCTGGACTCCATCTGCCGAAAGTGATGCTTTGGTGGGAAATCAAAGGAGTGATACATTTCGAACTCCTCAATCCACAGAGAACTGTTAGTGCAGAGATCTATAGTCAGCAACTGAAACATTTAAATCAAACCCTTCATCAGAAATACCCTTCACTCGTCAATAGGAAAGGTGTTCTTCTTCTCCACGACAATGCACATCCACATGTGGCACGTTTAACGCAACACAAGATTATGGAGTTGGGTTGGGAATTCCCCTACCCACCATATTCTTCAGATATGGCACCATCAGATTACCAACTTTTTCGTTCGCTGCAACTCCATCTTAATGGGAAAACGTATGCAAATGTAGAAGGTATTAAAGAGGATATCGACATGTTCTTTGCTTCAAAGCCAAGTGATTTCTTTAATCAGAGCAATAACAACCTGACTGTAAGGTAGAAAAGTATCATCGATAAGAATGGAAATTTTTACATTTAATAAATGTTTTGTTTTGATATATAAGTTGTTTGGGGTTTTTTCATCTAAAAAAGCTACATTAATTTCTTGGCGACCTAATATTTACGGAAAAATACCCTAGAAGAATTGAGCATGCTAACAAGTTATTTCAGTAGTGCATATATGTATATATATGATAGCCAATAATTGAAATAGCTAATATACTATTGTTCTACAGAGTTGTTTAAATTAGTAATAAAATTAACAATTACTAATTAATTTGCATGTAGATATAACAGTATTTTACTATAATAGAAAAAATATGCCAGTTTAAATCTAATTTCCCATACAGTGCTACAACAGAATGATATTTTTTTTTCACTTTTCATTGGATGTTTGTGGATTTCATGTGAGCAGCCATGCAATTGTTTAAGCTATTTTTCATGAAAACTTGCTTCCAGATTTAATCTCATAGCACCAATTTTTTATACATTAAAACCCCCCTTTCAAACATTCTGCGTAAGGGCTTGATGGTATGTGTGTAACAAAGTATAGTTTCAAGCAGAATGAAGAAATGCGGACTTTACGTCTGAAGTTTCTATGCGGATATGTTCTTTGTTAAACTTAGAAATGTATATTTAAGATAACGACATTCAGTAGCTTTAAAAATGTCCCTATAGCGCCTCCGTAGAATCGTTTCAAAGCCTGTTATTTTTTGTACGTATGGCTCGTCAAATGTGTAGAATAATAGTGTATTATTCTATAAACAATATAATATTCTAAAAATGAAAGAATAGTATTCCTGTGTAAATATAGTTAAAAACATAGGCCGAGCAATAATTAACAAAATAGTAGCTTAAACTAAAGGTCGAAAATCAATTAGAATTGGTATTATATGTATTTGTTATTTGTTGTATATAACTTCCAGTAGCACCTGTAGAAACAGTTTCATAATTAAAAGTACCATTTTCGTCTCTTTATTTTAATATATTTTTCTTTAATGATTGATGCTTCTGTGTTGTTGTGTTTTCTTTAAAATATTGTGTTTTAGAAACAGTAAAAGGAAAATATTATCAGCTTGTCCTGGTGAATATATTTTATTGATCTGGTGTAGTGAGTTGATGTGCTCTGAGATGTGCTTTTCTATTTCTTTATTATATTTATATATACAAATATAGTCTCACAACCATTAAATTTAAGTTGTTAAACTACATTTTCAGTTGTAATCTCTGAGTTGCACCTTTAATTGTTCCACAGCAAATGTTCTAATCATATGGTGTTGGTATATGTGCTAAATTATCTTTCGGTGTTCTACACGGTTTTGTGTTATTTTAATTGGTAAATTGTCTTTTATTTATATTGGCTATGACAATGTTGAGGAATGGAATAATAGGTTTACTGCATGATTTGTGGTTTGTTCAAAAACTGATCTTCGTGGAACTATTACGTCATTGTCTATAACCCTTCGTTCTCCTCCCTATACCCTGAGATCGATATGCGTGTGGCACCCTCTGCGGCGTGTTGCACTATCCCCTGGGTAACTATTCGCTCACATATACAACCTACTAGGTATAATAATTAACTAAATGATTTGTTTTTCGTTTACAATAATTTTGTAAGTATTTTGTTAAAGTCAAATCTGTAAATTAGTATTTCTCTGTTTTGTCGACATTTTAGTTAAATGTTTCATATAAACACTTTCAGAATTTCATTATTGTTTTGTAGACATTTCCACAATCAATATGTTTGATTAATATTTCAGTAAACTTAGAATAACTGTACTTGAAAAAGCCATAACATTTGTGTCAAGATTTACAAAAAAAACAACAAATATTCATAAGGGTAATGACGATAGTAGCTCGAGAATCAAGGTGTAAGAAATAACTAAGTAGCAACTAAAATCATTAATGACTAACCACAGATGATCATGCCAAGTCTTAAATTTCGCTGTGTTATTTAATTATTGCCTTAGATAGGAATGCCACAATTAAAATGTCATGTTAGATAACATACTTCACGTGACATTATGAGTTTAATACATACTCAAGATTTACTAAAGCAATATCAAAATATACCAAATGAAATACCTATTTCTGAATAATCTGACGCAGGAAAATTGCTACTATCTTGATAACTCCTAGAGCGTTTTCCCATGCACCGTTAAAAAATTGACTTCATCCGTTTAAAGGAAAATAATAATGAATATAATTTATATAAGCAAAATCAAAGTATTTTGATATAATTTATATAAGAAAAATCAAAGTGTTTTGCTTTCAAAATCATACTAATCAATAGATTCTGTGACTCGCGTAATCTTATTGTGTGGCAGATTGAATTTGCCTCACGTAATCTTATTGTGTGGCACATTGAATTTCCCTCACGTGATGTTATTGTGAGGCACAGTGGAAAATACCGACATCTGTGTCAGGTAGAACATTTTGAAAGATCAATCTTGAAATAACAGCTGAAAGAGAATAAATTCTCTTAGCCATTATACAGCAGTGACTGAAGTGCTACTATTGTTTACGTTTCATATAGTCTTTTCCCCCAGTCGTCGAGCTTTGAATGTGCTATGCTATTCTTTTTCACGTCATGTGATTTGAAATCACATATGTTATCCGAGAAATCTCAAAATAGACATTATTTTGACCTGGAAAAAAACGTCACATTATTTGGAAAACCTTCTGGCAAAGCAGCTTTCTCCATTCTAAAATTAGTTTTTCACCCAAGATTCAGGTTGTAGTTTTCGTTAGTTAGCAGGTTGTTACAGGATAATATGAAATTATTATTTTTATTTCACGAGCGTCAGCTTCAAACAAGGATTTCAGAAAGGGAAATTATTTGTGTCGTTTTCAATAGTCACATTACTGATCACAGACCATAGTTTATTTCATAAAATACTGGAAAACATTGACTGAATGGGATTTCATTAGATGCTTTTAACAAAACAAAATATTTTTACTTTTTCACATGAGTTTCTTCATTTACTTGTAAAACTTGTAGAAATTCCTTCCCAGAGCAGATGGTTTTCAATTCGGTTTCTACCGAATCATCAACAAACAGTTCGAAAACGAAATATGGTTATTTTTCAAAGAAATTCGTGCTTTACATTCCAAAGGTAAAATATTTCAAAATAAACACCTGTTCATCTTTAACGCAAAAATCATGAGCTATATCTGGTTGAAAGTTTATTTCTATAGTATATTCAGTAGTTTTATTTCTATAGTGCGTTCAATATTTTACAAAGTTATATCTAAATTTGTTAAGTTTCATTATCCACAAAATACAAGGTATAATTTCTTCCAATCTCTAAAGAAAGTCTTATAACTCTAAAAACAGGGTTTCGATGCCCGTAGTTGGCACAGCACAGATATTCCCTTGTGTAGCTTTGTGCTTAACAACTGCTTCATCAAGCTCAGTTTATGTGAAGTGGAGGTGATAGGACTTTCTTTGTGTCAACCAAACTTTCACGTTCAATGTTTTTTGAACCTGGTATCAGACTGACTCTGCGTGGCCATTGCTTCTTTATCCAGTGCTGATTTCATGCTCTGCTGTCCCATCCACACAAAAAACATGGAAACTTTGTATAACCGGATTGTTGACCCAACAACACACAAAGCACTTTTAAGTCTCCACAAAGTAGCCAACCACATTCTATGAATTTCACCTCATTAAATAGAAGTTCTAGATTTTCGTAAGTTTCCTTCAAGTGAACCGAATAAGCAATAGGAACAGATGCATATATGTTACGAATGTGAAGGAGAACACCTTTTAGACTTCTCTTGGAGGAGTCAATGAACAATCGCAACTCACTTAGTTCATAGACTGCAGCTTCTAGCATTAGTATTAATTCAGCAATATTGCTGCAATAAACCAGTGAACCTTCTTACGGATTATTAAACCTGTTAAATCAGATATTCTTACACAACGGTGATTAAATGCCATTTTTGTGTTTAGAACGACATTATGCACATGTTTTACTAACACAATGTTTCTGCATTAAATATGTATATATAAAACAACGAGCCGAAACTTCCAACATAATAGTCCCGAAAACATGAACCCACTTTTCAAAAAACGATCTAAACCGGTAAGGGTAATCCTGAATACTATATGAATAACCTTAGGGTATTCTTACTCATACTAATAACTATCAGGTAAGTAAAGTAACCATATTATCTGGAGATATGACCCAAAATGTATTGTCGTGCTAAATTGAATTTATAGATTTTCTGAACTGAGGAAAAGAAATTGGATACAATGTAACACGCTGTGTAAACAGACACTTTATTTAATCTTATTACAAGACAAGTATACAACTCTTTACAGTTAACGAGTCCACAATATTTTGGACAGCAATTCCTTCTCATTCATGAGAGTTCTATCTTATAAACATATCCGAAATTTTTATCTAGACTGAGAGAACTAAACGATAGAATGCATGCGTTTACCACTCACGTCACTTGGTCGTTCAATAAGATAAAACCTATAGTTATCCCTAAACTTTTACACTACTAATAATACCACTATATAACGCATTGATGTAAAGCAAAGGAGTATTCCAGCGACACCTTTAGTGGGAAAGTTCAGAAATACACAAAAGAGAGAATGATCCTTAACTATGTGTGACTAGCGCGAGAATAAGGTTGCAATACACACTAACTCGTTTAACTGTACATAAAACACAATATCTGTGCTGAATGTGTGTAAGTTTGTACATTCTGACGAACTAAAACTTTTCATATTTCTAAGTTAAAATAGAGACACAATATGCAATTTTTCAAGTGCCACAACTTTAAGGTAAACATAAAGTAACTTATATGGAACACGTTGTTTTTAAGTACACCTTCTTGGAACCATCTCATGTTGATTCTATCAAATATTATTCTTCAGTCATTAAACTATTGGTAACAGTGAGGAAAAGAAGAGATAGCTAGCTCTTGGAAATTGAGATACTGATGAAGAGCATGTATGAAGTGTTTATGAATAAGTAGGGATTACTTGAGAGAGATAAAAAGTTAAGAAAATGGAGTGATATACTTAACAAATAAAATAGGCCATAAGCCTAATTGAACAGCAATCCGGACTGAGCATGTGGAGACTGTAGTTTGTATAAGCACAATAACTGACTGTGTAAGAACAACAACTTTTAAGAAAACAATACGAATTAGAGAAGAAAATGCAATAAAAAACAGAAGAAATAAGTTAATTTGAAAAAAAAATTAGTGCATTAAAACATAGAATAAAATATAAAAAAAACTGAAAGAGATACAAGGGAAGATTTGGTTGTTTGAAATTTAGCACAAAGCTACACAATTGGATATCTGTGCTCTGCCCACCACGGATATCGAAACCCGGTTTCTAGCCTTCTAAGTCCGCAGATATACCGCTGTGCTACGGGGGGGGGGGGCTGAAAAAATAACATAAAGAAAGATTAGAAAAAATAAAGAAGCATAAATGAGAGCAGATAATGAGCAGAGTAAAGTACAAATGGATGTAAAATAGATTGAGAAAACAAAATTTAATGTTCAAAGAAATAAAAGAAGAAGGCAGAGAAACGTGAGAAAAATATGGGTTCAAACCAACGGAAATTATACGAGTCCCTTGAGTTCGAGAGAAAATAAAATGGGTAAACAATGTAAGCTCAAGTTAATTTAAGAAATGTACATCCAGATATGTGGATTCATTTTTAGTCATATATTTATTTGTCTGTGTATTTATTAATGAACTGGATATATATTAACGAAAGTTTGAAATCCATAACTATTCTCTCTTCGAAAATCCCAAATGAATATAATGAAATAAACTTCAAATATCTCTTTATTAATAATATTGGACAAAACATCAACCTTTCAAGCCAAAAACACTTTAAAATTACATAATGTTATATTTTATGCCCTAGAGAACTTGATCAAGGACTATTACTATTATTTAATTTCTACAACTTGATTATATGAAAATGAAAACATTTTTGTCTCGAATGTTAAGTACAAAGCTATAAAGCTACACGATGGGTTCTCTGTTTACTGCTTAACGCGGGTATCGAAACCAGATTTTTAACGCTCTGACTCATCACTGAGCCACCGAAGAAGGCTGGTTTCGAATATTTGCGCTAAGCTACACAAGGGCTAACAGCGCTAGTCTTCCCTGATTTTGAACTGATAACATTTAGGTAAATCAGTTAATTAACATCACAACTCCTTGACTATTCTAATCGACTAACAACATCTGACTGCTACTTTTATATCGCACATTGAGACGTGAACCATGGGCCCTCGCGCCAGGTCAATATAAAATTAGAGGAATAATAAGTATAACTTTTTATATTCTCATATCTTTTGTGTCTCGTGATAGGCAATGTAATGATTTTAGAATAACTACAAAATACGCCATCTAAAATAAAAATGATAGACATTTTCTTGTCTTTAGCTTTCCGCCAGGAGGCGGTGATGAGTACAGCAGAGATGTTTAGAAAAATATTATTTAATCACCGCAATTTTTCAAATTAACTTGAAATTATTACTTTTGTAGTTTATTATCGCTTATGACAGCTGAAGATATTTATTACTGTGTTCGTTGTTCTTTTTTTTATTTAGGGTTACAGCTAATAACAATAACATAACTTTCCATTGAGGTTATTTATTTTGTAAACACTTTTCAATAGCGAGATAGGCAAACGATTTATCAATATACATTATATATGGTATAGTAACTATTACAGTCTGTGGATTTAAACGTTTAAGTCCATCACTTACAACAGATGATAGTTCCTAAGGTATGTGTAAAATTTCAAGTTTAATTAGCTTCGTAAATTATTACAATAGCTTGAATGTGGTACAGCTAGTTACTGCATTTATGTTGGAGTATATAAAATTTAGTGCACTAGTATGTCAGTTAGAGGAAACCAAACACTACTAGTGAAGAAACGTTTGAGTTGACACAGAATGCTTCAGTTTGTACTGAGTATGATATATGTCGTTACACAGCAACAGGTGTTTGATTTTGATTAATTTCCAAAGTGATTTTGACTCCTCCTCTTTCTGGATGCTATCTGTTATCTTAATATAGGCAGAAGTACTCGAAACACGAATGACGTCCAATCAGGAAGCATTTGGGAACGAGCTAAAAAAAAAAAAAGTCGCTGAGAGCTACGTGAAAAATCCATGACTGTTTATAATTTACTTTTCAAGAGAAAGGAACCGAATTTGCCAAGACGAGCTCGCCTTTAAAGTTTTACAGAGTATCTCTAAGAAATCACAACCCAGCTAATGAATGACTTGACGCAAAGTGATATAGCAGAATAGCCAATGAACGGTGAACGCGTCTACTATATATTCTCTACTAAGAACACTTACTTGACAGACTATAGTATTGTGTTCTATCAGTTTTAGGTTTCTTGTATAACATATATTTTCTCCTAGTGTTTCGACAATCTCCTTTGTACAACAGGACTGTGAAGAAAACAGAAAGCTTTTAAATTGTTGACACAAAAGCTGGACTATCGGTCATACTAAACAATATGATAAAGTAGCCCGATACTGGTAAGTAAAAATAACAGCATATTTTTATGATGTGTTCAGTTTTTCAGCCAAGCCATTAAAATGATAAATATGTACGTATTTTCATGTATTATTATTATTATCTAGAAGAAAGCAGAATCGGGTAGATAGATGTAATTACACGAATCGTTACACTATATGAATTACAGTAACATGAGCAATCATCTGTTTATCGAACGTCACCCTCTTACTGCCGTAAATAAAAATACACAAAAATCTCATGGTTTCTGTAACAGTGATGAACTGAATATCTTATTACTTTAACGTACGCAAAAGATTAGTCAATTATGAGATGCCCTACTTAGGCATTATTCTATTTACATGATTATTGATATCTGATATTAACTTTTATTCTACTAATAAGTATAACTATTTTTAGCAAAATGTAAACGCTTGTCTAATAAACCGAGCAAAAAATCCTCTACACTACAACTAAATAATATTATATGAGGACTAATGTGTACTTCACTACAAATAAATACTGTTATATGAGGACTAAGGTTTATTTCACTACAACTAGATAATATTATATGAGGACTAAGGTGTACTTCACTACAACTAAATAATATTATATGAGGACTAAAGTGTATTTCACTACAAATAAATACTGTTATATGAGGACTAAGGTTTATTTCACTACAACTAAATAATATTATATGAGGACTAAGGTGTATTTCACTTCAACTAAATAATAGTATATGAGGACTAAAGTGTATTTCACTACAACTAAATAACATTATATGAGGACTAATGTGTATTTCACTACAACTAAATAATATTATATGAGGACTAAGGTGCTTACGAGACTCATTCTACGCCATTCTGACCAACCACCATTACTTATCATATATCCCTGTTCTTCATCCTCGGGTAGCAGTATAAAAATAATTATTTCATTTTAACCACAATATATTAGTGCGATCACATTATAATGAAATTGTACTGATTGTATGCAGAACAGAAATATAATATAATTATAGTTTGTTCTAATTTAAATTGTCGGACTATTGTGATATATTTTCCAAGACTTTATTTTTGCATATACAGTCAAAATAATTCTCCAGTCTTCTATTATATTGAGATCCAGTACCACACGTTAGTATCCGTTTAAGTTGGATTGAAATAGACAACAGTTAGTATTTGTTCATGGGATTTCTATTCGGTTTGTAGTAAAGTTCACTTTTCTATATAATGGTAGTGGAAAACGTTCATACACTTAAATTCGATGACGAGGAACCCACTTTGAGACTAATAATGGCTGGAGACGGCTTGAATGGGTAATGAAGAAAAAC
>NW_013668303.1:73918-80183 GCF_000517525.1 Limulus polyphemus
TTTTGTTTCAGCAACTTAAGACACTAATATGAAGGTTTTATACGCAAGATAAAATGAATGCAATTTTTGTGGTTAAACTTTTATATTAAAGACTGTCGTCCCACTTATCTTTGTATAAGAGTAATTGATAGAAATAAATGCGTTGATTTTAAGGCAAACTATATTGAAAACTAAGCGAAATTTTTCCATTCGTGCCAATGCACTTCCAAGTCCGTCTACATCTGCAACCTTCAACCACTGAGAGAGAACACAGAACCTCAGATCTCTCAATCATTTTCACAATTTTAATAAAATAAAGTTTATTTATAAAAATAAACAAAACTATTTATTTTTAAAATTTATTTTATTTACCCTCGTTGGTCATTTACTTGTTTACACAATTGGTTATTTGCACTCTGTCTGTCACGGGCAATTGAACCCCGAATTCTACTGTCGTAAGTCCATGGATTTACCACTGACCCACCGGAGGACATTTTTCTTCGTCATGACAATCTTTGGATTTTTTACCCAGTTTATTTTTCCCTTGTAACATAGATCATAATAGCAGTGATTTTATCCTCATTATTCCACTCTACCATTATTTAATGTATATTCCTACTATACTAGTTACTGTACATTTTCGAACAATATTATAACTGGTACAATTTATATAACAGTTTTATTACTGTAATTAACTTAAAAAATAATATCAGTTAACGTAAAGTACCCAATAAATCTAACCTATATAAAAGACAGTGTGTGTCACGTCACGCCTGATTTCTCGAAATAGGATGAGTTATAAAAGCCAAAATGCATTTATCCAGATAGAATGTTCGATTACTATCTGCCCATTACGATTTTAGTGACGGGGTTGCAAAGAGGCCTTAAGGGGGCGTGAAACCTTGTAAGTGCAGTGAGTGTAAAGTAAAGACGTAGTGTGAGATTATCTAGCGTAGAGCCAACTGCATAAAATTTATCGTGAAAGTAAAAATATCGATTCACTTTTAAACTTAATTTTTTTTTCTAAATTAAGCTATTTTCTGTTATATCACCAACGTTTTTAATAAAAATAAATATCTTTATTCAACGGAAACAAACTTAAGAAATCAACAAATATTTTTCCAGATTTGTGTACTATAGTTTCAGTACTTAGACTAACAATAATATTAGGTTATAGTTTTGTTGCTAAGTAACATGCCATAAAAGCCATTGTTGGAACGTAGTGTTACTAAAACGAACAGACTTTTCTATATGTTAGAACTTGTTAATCTAAATGATTTTTTATCAATAATTATTCTTTTTGTTGGTTAAGCTTGATTTCGCAAAAATTATTTATTTCACTTAGCTATTAAATGTGAAGCTAGGGTATACTATGGGGTGGGGATGTGGGTGGTAGTATTTGCCCCGTCATTTTTTGTCAGGCTATACGCTAGTTAAAATAATATGTAAACAATTTGTAGTAAGCAAAATATATTTTTTCGTAAGTTTGTTTGTTTCTAAGCACAAGGCTACACAATGGCCTATTTGGACAGTGCCCACCAGGTGCATAGGGACTCGGTTTTTAGCGTTATAAGCCTTCAGCCTTACCGCTGAGCCATTGCTTTTCGTAAGGTGTTTCTTAAAGTAATTTTAAAGTGATTAGACATTTTTTTTCATTTCAATTATAAATAACATCTAAAATAAATAAATACTGTTTGTTGGCTCTTAAAGATAGAAATGTAATTTTTGTAATTATTACTATTCTTTTAGAAGAGAAAGATATGATAAATATATGAGAGGTTAAAGCATTTTTATTCAGATTTACGAAAAACGAAGAGGCGAATTTCGTAATCACAATCTTCGTTTTCTACACATCGTTTACTTCCCATTAGATGGCGCTCGCAACGAGGGTACTGCTTGTGATAATATTTTAATTTGAAAGTATCAGTTATGTTAAATAGTTTCATTGAAAGAAGGATAATTTTTGGCACTCGTAGACAGAAAACTTATGAAAAGAACAATAAATTGCTTAATAATAGCTTATTTACGAATCTGGGTACGGTTAAAATATAAAGACACACCATTTAATTCAATAATAGCTTACTTACGAATCTGGGTAAGGTTAAAATATAAAGACACACCATTTAATTTAATAATAGCTTATTTACGAATCTGGGTACAATTAAATGGTGTGTCTTTATATTTTAACCAAATTTAGATTAGCTTCTTTATTCAACTTTTTAATATCCATTGCGCATCATACAATGTTATACAAAATGTTTTCTGTTTTTCAAATACTTTTTCATCTGGTGTATCTAGTATCTTTATATATTATTCTTAACGAGATCTGTAAGTCTGGGTAAGGTTAAAATATAAAGATACTGGATACACCAGATGAAAAAGTATTTGAAAAACAGAAAACATTTTGTATAACATTGTATGATGCGCAATGGATATTATATATTTTTATATATTATTCTTAACGAGATCTGTAAGTCTGGGTAAGGTTAAAATATAAAGATACTAGATACAACAGATAAAAAAGTATTCGAAAAACAACACTATTTTGTGTACCTTAATGATTAGCTTGAAGTCTACAAACAAATGTTATAAAGCGATAATCACGGGTACATCTATGGTAACAGTGCTGTTCATGAGGAGGTTATCTTCATAAATACACTACGATTAACGGAGTTTCCGTTGAACGTTTTTGTTATACCTCCTATAAAACATGTTGGCCTAAGGCAAAAGTGTTCTATTGTATATATTTAATATTAGTCTTGTGTTCTTCTAATCTCCAAAATAATAGTTCTCCACATGTGCTAGAAGAAATGCAATAAATATCACTTGTGCGTTTTTGAAGGAGATATATAAGTATCTTAACTGATGCCCACAGTGGCACAGCGGTATGTCTGCGGACTTACCATGCTAGAATCCGGGTTTCGGTACCCGTAGTGGGCAGAGCACAGCTTTGTTAATTGCAAACAAACAAACAATTTTAACTGGTAAGGAAGTAGTCCGAATATTTGCTCTATTTAATTGTTGTTTATTAGTAGAATCAAGTTTTACCTTTATTCATTTTTATGTTATTTTGTTTCTGGATATCTATTATTTTTAATATCTGTATTAAACCTTGGTTTCAATTTTTATTGTCTTCAGAATTATAGTATAACATTTTTGATTCAATCATGTTTATAACAGTTCTTTTTATCCAGTTATTTATATGTTTATAACAACTTTTTTGATCCAGTTATTTATATGTTCATAGCAGCTCTTTTGATCCAGTTATTTATATGCTTATAACAACTCTTGATCCAGTTATTTATATCTTTATAACAGCTCTTTTGATCCAATTATAGCTCTTTTGATCCAGACATATATATGCTTATAACAGCCTGGTTTGAATTATGAGAATGTAAATGTCAATATTTTGCTTCATCTTGTAGCTTTTTAAAACTGTAGTTATAATAGTTCCGCTTTTATCACGTTTTACTAGTACATCTCAAAGTGATAACTGGTTATAAACCTTATTTTCCATAGTGAAAATGATGAACTCATTGGCCCTGATCATGTGTTTTTTGTGAATTATAACAAAAGTGTCATCCACTTTCCTCTTCTATAACTTTATGTAAAACGACTTCTAAACATTTCGTGGCTAATATAGTTATTTCTTAGTGATTCAGGGAGGATTATTGAATGTTAAAACACTGAAATGTTTGTTTCTATAGAGATACCATGAACAAGTTTACCCGAAGGCTTTTCTGCTTTAGGAATTTCAAATCAAGAAGATAACCGTTAGTTGACGTTTCGAAACAATTAGTGTATAAAACTGTCACAGATTTACTGTTTTCATGCTTCGGCAAATTGTGTAGTTTACAAGTTAGTTTTACCCAACTTTAACCGAACAAGGAACATTTAGATTGTAATGCTGTCACTCCACTTTGTCATTTAGACTTCTATTATCATTTAGGGATCTGGGCTGGCACACATTATCGCTTTAATCTACCTAGCGTGAGAATGTGTGCCTTAACTAATGGGGTAGCAATTGGCCAGAACCGTTTTGAGGACTCGCATTCTGTCACGTGATATCATTGTTTAGATAGTGACTCGCATAGGTGTGGTTTGTATTTTGTGTTCGCCTGTGTATTGTTTGTCTGCATAGAAGCTTCATTAGAGCGTTAGAACAATAAGTTAGTTATTTGGTCATTGTTTCGACTCTATGATTATTATTAATGCGATACCCAAACTTTTTTGCATCCTAACATACAAATATATCACCAAAGCTGGTTTTCTCTGTTTAATTTTTAAAAAACAACAACTGAGAAACGATGAGTTAATTGTAAGTCTGAGTTTAGTATGTTCATACCATATATTTTTTACATGCTCACGACCGTAAAGGACACACTTATAGACAAGATTAGTTGTTTTATTTTCAATAAATTGTCTAAGAAATGTACGTTGGTTGTGTCTTTTATAATAACAAAATGCAAAAAAATAAAAATAATAATAACAGAACTAAGCTCGAGAATTCAAAGTTCTCTGTTTTGGAAAATTAAAAGATAATGTACTTAATAATATCTTGGAAACTAAAAATAAAAAAAAATATATTAGTTTTCTGAGAAAAAAATACTTAATCATAGTTTCTCGTAATATTGAGAAAAAACTATTGACATTGCTTTCAGTTTCGAACTATTGCTATTAAGAGGATCACAGAGAAATATAGATACCGGAATTGCTTTTAAAATTATGTTTAATTTTAGTTTTGACGCAAGTACAAGGTACGTTATGCATACGACTTGTTTCATCAAAGAACCAGTGAGCACATTTTTATCTTTTTCTTTCACCGTATTAGCACCGTATTAGTTCAGAATAATAGTGGGAAAAATGGAACTGAATGTTAGGTTCTAGAAATAAAGAAGTTACATTCTATTATTTCCTAAATTGTATTTTCAGTATTAGTTAAAATATTTAACTTATTTATATATTTTATTATTTGTAATTGTTTGTTAAATATATTATTTTTATTCTCAGTTTATTATATATATATATTCCTAAGATAGCCGAACCTCGTGACGTATCATTATGATTACGTCTGAAAATATCACTAACAGTGTGGGTAACAATCTGACAGAACTATCCTTTATAATCATTATAATTAAGTAAGAACAGTATATTAAATTAGTTAGATACTGGGTGAATTATATTTATGATCTAATTACTGTGCAAAAGTGTTAGGACAAGAGAATATTTTGTCATTCTTTCCACTTTATGGGGTTAATTCTTCCACACCATTACAGAATGTAAATTTCAATACTATGGTAATGCTTCACTGATCCCTGTTGACAATTGAATGAGTCAGAGTGAGAATACTTATCATTCTTTAGAATTCCCATATACTTGTACCAAGGGCATGTCATAAAAGTTCTGCTTGAATGAAAATACTGATCAAATTTAGAAAATAACTGTCATGGGACCCCATGCAGTGTCTTAACTATATAGAAAAAAGCTTGCATATGGTACCGGTATATGCTAGAAGAAATCAGTTTAATAGCACTCCACAAATAAACCTTGATAAAAACAGTGTTTAACATTATATGTTTAGTTTTGTTGTCATGCCACGGCCCAAATAGCAAAGAGAATTGCCAGTAGAGCAGAGAGTTCGCATGAAAACCTTACGTGATGCTGGTTGAACTCTCCAACAAATTGCTGCATACTTTAAATGCTCCCCAAACACTATCAAGTACAACCTAGATCGTGAGACAGAGACAGATAAATTTGAAAATAGGAAATGAAAAGTCAAAACACCTAAACTCAATGATACTGATGTTAAGTATCTTCGTTTTTTCAGCCTTCGGGACAGAAGGAAGACTGCCACTGATCTCAAACATGAGATAAACGACCATGTACAAAATGACAGAAACGTTTCCAGATCTACATTATCAAGACTCAACGAGAATGGAATATTTGGTCGTGTAGCAGTTTAAAAACCTTTACTTTGATCTCCAAATATTGTCAAGAGACTGAAATTTGCTAAAATGTACAAAAACTAGACTGTTGGTGACTGGAAACGGTTGTTATGGACGTATGAGTCAAAATTTGAAATATTTGGTACAAAGCGTAGGTTGTATGTCCGGCGGAAGAAAGGTGAAAGATTCTTATCTCAATGCATAGCACCTACCACGAAGCATGAGAGAGGCAGTGTGATGGTTTGGGGGTGTTTTTCTGCTGAGGCGACCGGAGATGTTTGCAAATAGATACAATAATGGACCATCGCAAGTACCATCAGATACTGATCCATCATGGTATA
>NW_013668303.1:80607-86189 GCF_000517525.1 Limulus polyphemus
GGAGTCATTCAAATGATGCAATGGCCCCCATAGAGCCCCGATTTCAACCTAATTGAGCAGATCTGGGATTTGATAAAAACAAATCAAAAGTTACTTCCAAGGAAATTTTATGGGAGTGTATTAGAGACATTTGGAGTAAAATCCCAAAGTACACAATATGTGCAGTTATTAAAACAAAAGCTGAACTCAAGCACTTCCACTGAGTTTCTGTTGTACTAAATGTAAAGATGAATAAAATTTTGATGTTTCATCTGTATTTAACTTCCATTGTTCTTTGAAAGTAGCCTGAAATCTAATTTTTGACTTTGACCTAACACTTTTGCACAGTACTGTATATTATAACCTGCTTTAATCAGAAGTTAAAACTCAGTACTATTGGATGTTCAGAATTCAAATTTTTTGGTTATTCGTATTTTTTTCTTGGAAAAGAAAGCTATTGTTATTGTTCGTATTGGTATTTTCAACCTGATAGGGACCTAATGCGACACATAAGCGAAACGGCCAAAGGCGTCTCTAATAAAAAACAGATGGCCAGAGGAAAATCAACACCGCTTCCTACACGGCCTTGTTTAAGCGAATAACATCGATGACTGTCACATTTATAACGCCCTTTCAGTGAAAGTGCAGTGGCCAGTGGTATATAACAGTAGAAATATTGAACCTTACAAGTTACGATAACCACTAGTCCACGTCTGACTCCGTTATTGTTATTGACAAGAGTTAACGTTTGTGTATTGATAATATTTAAATTTGACAACATTCTTCTGATCCATATAAAATGTAACTTACATTTCTTTAAATTTGAAGTTGTGGGGTTTAATAATTAAGACAATAATTCGTTATAAAACTTATGTTTCTATGATATACCGATGTGTATTTAACATAATTTACTTAAATACCGAGAGGAGTTTTCAGAAATAGGTTACAGAGTTATGTCCCAGAAAACAATACTTAGTATCATATATACTTACAATTTATTTCCTAACAGTAGCGCGCAGGTTTGTATCATATTTTTGGTTTCTAATATACAAAGATGCAGCCAGTCAGCATGTTATGTAATAACGAATCATAAAAGAAACCATAAAAGTGGCAAGAAACATGAATCCAGACACTATCTTTTATACTTAGGTGTGCACTTTTACTTAAGTTTCCATGGTTTGGATTCAATGCTCGTTATTTGGTCAACAAAGAACCGTTCATCATTCAGTATTACAATGTCATGTATCGAATTGTTCTACAGTTCAATTATAATTATATTTTATTCTCAATATGAACATGAACAAACACCACATATTTTGTTTATTGAAGAATATATTGGAAATAGGGCAGGATAAAAAAAACTTACAATAAGGTTTTACAAACAGTCTCTTCATTCTACATTCTGTTGTCCAAGGGTTAACTAACCCTTAATAAATAAAATATTATAATCTTAGAGGGATTTGTAGGCACTGTATTGTTAAATATTGAACACATGAAGTAAACTTATGCTTCAGCTCTTTTCTCACTCTTGAACAGATAAAGTAAAGTTGTGTCTCAGCTCTTTTCTCGCTCTTGAACACATAAAGTTGTGCTTCAGCTCTTTTCTCACTCTTGAACAGATAAAATAAAGTTGTGCTTTAGTTCTTTTCTCACTCTTGAACAGATAAAGTAAAGTTGTGCCTCAGCTCTTTTCTCACTCTTGAACACATAAAGTAAAGTTGTCCCCCAGCTCTTTTCTCGCTCTTGAACACATAAAATTGTGCTTCGGCTCTTTTCTCGCTCTTGAACAGATAAAGTAAAGTTATGCTTCAGCTCTTTTCTCACTCTTGAACGCATAAAGTAAAGTTGTGCTTCAGTTCTTTTCTCACTCTTGAACACATAAAATTGTGCTTCAGTTCTTTTCTCGCTCTTGAACACATAAAGTTGTGCTTCAGTTCTTTTCTCGCTCTTGAACAGATAAAGTAAAGTTATGCTTCAGTTCTTTTCTCACTCTTGAACGCATAAAGTAAAGTTGTGCTTCAGTTCTTTTCTCACTCTTGAACACATAAAGTTGTGCTTCAACTCTTTTCTCACTCTTCCTTCTAACGAAATAATAGAGTTCTAGTTGATAGAGTTCTAGCAAGTGAAAATCACGTATAACATTTTAAACTGAGAGAGGGTTAATCTCACCTTATCTAAGTAATTGCATAACAATCATTACACAATGTGTGATACTACACGTCAGTTTATAATTCAGGTATGAGTTTGCCTTTCTCTTACAATGTTTTATTGAATTGGACAAAGTTCTTGTGCGCTGAAATTATTAGCATATAAAATGATACGAAAGTGTGAATCTGTCATCTCATTCAATTTTAGAAATATTTTCACTAGTCTGAACTTATTTTAAAGGATGAGATCGCAAACTTCACAAGAAGTTTGCGGTAAGCCTGGAATTTACAAGAACTTGTTACAACCCCTAAGAAATGTCCATTAATCGCCAAATTGCTGTTTTACAGTAGCATGTATTATCTATAGTTCGAATAACAATTTTGATGTACCTTTTATGTACTCGTCAATTATGAGAAGTTTGTTAGTGTTCAAGGTGTCAAATAATATTAATTATTCACGACCAGAAAACTTTAATCTCTAATCAGAGGGCTGTTCGAAACACCGAAGTAATTACTAGTTGAGAAGAAGAGTAAATTATGAGCCTCATTGGCTTTAAGTTGTACACGTACAACTAATCTTGTAACATCTTACCTATGGAAGCATTCGGCTTCCACGATTTTACAAGATTAGGGCTTCTTGTCGGATTGTTCTAGTAGATCATTTAATTTTTATTTAAACCGTAACGATGTGCAGGAGAAAATGGAGGAACAAAACTCGTGAATATTCAACAGTAACTAACAAACTAGTAATTATCACGTCTGCTGAATATACTGACTTCAAGGAATATAAATTAAATCAATCACCTTTTTTTTGCTCGACTTGCTTAAACCCTCTTCTTCTTGTTATTTTCTCCATAGAACTCTTTAGTTTCGATGGGATGTAATTTATACGGACTCTATGTTTAATTATTTTGCGAATCTAAGAATAAAAATAAACATATGTAAAGATTACTTACATTTATATTAATAGGTAATCTACAACAGAAAAACAAAAACCCGACAGATAGATATGGTGTATATAAGCAAAAATGGTAAGTTGAAATTATTATTTTTATTCGTAGCATATTTTGTTTTCACTAGAAAAATATACTAAAGTATACATTTGTAAACGACTGAACCAGTTAGCCTTATTTTTGTTCGTTTTGTAATTAACTCTTATTGGACATATTTTTAAAATGAACATAACACAAACTACAATATCAAATTTACGTATTATGCAAATTACATGATGATGCATGTAAGGTCTTGCATGTTTTATTACTCGCCTTATAAACAGTTTTAGGTTAAACATACCAATCAAACTACACGATTTTCATATTTATCTTGACATGTGTTTTAGCCTTGAATAAACTAATTTCGAAATTTCTTTAATGCTCTAAAATTGAATGCTTTGGATTCTGATGATAATGAAAGAGTCTCATAATATTTTTATAGTAAAAATTAAAAACGTTCTTTCCTCTGATTATTTTAATATATTCTGTCATATTGTCTCTGTTTTAAATAGTGTTTAGAAAAACACCACTTAGTATTCCGAAAATTGTTTAATTTCGAAGTGTAAGTTCGAGGAAGGTCCAGTTCAATCTACACTTTGATCAACGTGATCAACTCCGACTTGATTTATAAAATATCTCCATCCACTATTTCGAGAATAATAGTGAACTATTAGAAAGCGCTCGAGTTTTGGGTCTCGTTTGAAAATCATTACAACTTTTGTACGTGATCCCGTGTGCTAACTTTTTAATCAAAATATACATTCCTAAATCATTGGTCAAGTTTTTAAATATCACATATCATCTACGAAATGAAAAAGACCTGTTTTTTTCAGTTTGCTCTTTTACGAGATCTATCTTAATTTGTAAAAGGAGTAGAACAAAACTACAAAAAGATGTTTGCATGCCTACGCATGTTTTATTCGTTGTCTTTCACAACCATTTACTTACACATTCAGGAGCACCACTCACTGAAAAACAAAAATAAATATCGTAATTCGAAATTAATTTTCTGTCGGTCTGTTTCGTGTTTAATGTTTAAGAAAAGATCAACTCTTTCTTTTCTGATCTCTTGCACATCGCTTGACGTTAATGTTGAAGGAAGTGACTCAGATTCTTAGTTCCCGAAGTATTTAATAAACAAAATGACCGACAAAACATAAGCAACATATTTTCATTGTTCTAGAATTATTCTGTACTAGTTTAATTGTTTTAGTAAACACTATTGTACAACGTGCTTCGCCCTTGTTTTGCTATATAATGAACCATAGCTTTTCTACTAGTTGTTCAATACAGAACCGTTTGTACATCCACCCATTATAGGTTCTACATTATGAATTGCTAAATATGCAGGAAAAATATAATTTATTGCTTTTATTTCTCAATGTTTTTGATTCATTTTTACTATATCTGATTTTTTAAGTTTGTTACTTGCGTACATGAGATTTGTATTTCATCCCACGTGTGTTTATTGGCGATATTTAGCATTAGGCCAAGGCCATTAGACAATTGTAATCTACCATTAAAAATGTCTGAATATTAACTTGCTTATGTAAGTGAAATACGGCTATGGCTGTGTGCCAACCCCAAGGGTTTACTTGTTAGTTGGGATAGCGTTAGCAGAGCTTTTCCCACCCTTGAAATTAACTCGTAGTTGCTCGATACAGAGCTCAAAACTAGGAATGGTATTTTATCAGTGTTCGGGGAGACGACGATTATCACACATTGTAATCAATATAGAAAAACTAATATTTTCGGTGCTCATGTATTGCATTAATTGTATTCGATTCTAGAAGGCTTTGTAAAAGTTCTAGTATTAACTTGTCTCTTTCTGCCTGACACATTTATTTTTCTACATGTCTTAATAAGTTTAAAGTTTTTGCATTGTTTCGTTATGCTCTTTGATTACTGAATTTGGCTTACGAATCTACAAAACGTTTACGATGTATCAGGGAGAGTAGAACTTTGTAAAATATAGCCTTTTGGGATAAAAAATCGGTCGCTTTTACTTCATATTCTTTCTAAAATAATCTTTAAAAAGTCTTACAAAATTACCTTAGTTACCAAGTCACTAGTTTTATACTTGTGTTGTAACATATTGTTGCGTCAGCGAGGTCATGTGACTAGTATCACGCCACGTCTTTCTAGAAATATCCTGTTTCTTCATGAATACCCTAGCGTTTACTAGAAATGTGATGGTCTTGTATATATAAGACGGTCACAACGTGACGGGAACAGTGTGTGTATAATTGAACTGAGTATTGTTAAAGTCGAGTTTGTTTTGTTTTTTGTTTTTTATGTTAAGCACAAAGCTACACAATGGGCTATCTGTGCTCTGCCCACCACGGGTATCGAAACCCGGATTCTAGCGTTGTAAGTCCGCAGACATACCGCTGTGCTACGTGGGGGGCCCCAGTAGCTTGTATCGTTCTATGACTCACTGTTGACTTTAGTCGGCACCCAATGT
>NW_013668303.1:87102-92055 GCF_000517525.1 Limulus polyphemus
AAAAAGCCACTGTCAAAGAAAAAACTCTACCCGGTTTTGAGAAGGGAAACAGTGAAGCTCTTGATGAAGTTACTACCACTGATGTGACTGTTACCGATGATAGGACATTTCCTGATGAAGCAGATGAACCCCACGTGAAGCAGAAGCCAACGAGACGGAGACCAGTACGGAAGGAGATACGTCCCGTAAAATTGAATTGTAATTTTGTGTTTGTAATTCTGTACACTTAATTAAGTTATTGTTAATTGTTATTGGTTTATTGTAAGTGGCTGTTGTTCGGGACGAACAATACTAAGGAGGGGCAGTGTTGCATCAGCGAGGTCACGTGACTAGTATCACGCCACGTCTTTCTAGGAATATCCTGTTCCTTCATGAATGCCCTAGCGTTTACTAGATATGTATTAGTCTTATGTATATAAGACTGCCACAACGTGACGGGAACAGTGTGTGTGTAATTGAACTGAGTATTGTTGAAGTCGAGCACGTGAGACGTTCGTTGAGAATTGTAGCGTTTGTTATAGCGCGACTGTTGAAATTAAGTGTATCGCAAAGTTATATACAAAAAGAATAAACCAGTTTTATTTAAGAAAGGACTTGTGTCGCTAAAGTTTCGTCGGAACGAATTTACGGAAAATTAACTAACGAACGGAGACGTAACAGTATTGAATCCTTAAAATCTTCCTTTACAGAAAAAGCATTTTCAACACAATTGTACTCAGGAATAAAAACTACTAAAATAATATATATGAGAATTCTATATTATCATTTGTTAAATTCACACTAATTGTTATCTCCCCTTGAAAGTTTCCGTTTTATAATAACATCGAAGAAAAAAAACCATATTTTTGTTGTCAAAATGTCCTAGGTTTTATTAATATTTTAATAGTTTCTTAAACCTGACAAAATTTTTTATTATGACCAATGTGCAAGACTGATTATTCCTTTTTTTTGCATCTTATCATACTTCCCAGATTACATTTCAATCCAATTACACAGGCAGTTTCGTTACAAAAATTATATCAACAAATACCGATGATGACAAAACCTTGTCGAAACTTTGTACATTTGCTGTTATGTTAAACTTATATTAAAGTTTTTCTTCATTACCCATTCAAGCCGTCTCCAGCCATTAATAGAAAACATTTGGTGTTTGTAACATTGAATCAAACACGAAAATTTAAGATCTAGCTTCAATAATTTTATATCTCATTCTTAATTAAATTCCAAATTTATGATACTATAAGGTTGAACAAGTATCTTTATTTGGACGTATAAATATTACGGTTCGTAACATTTCTTTATTTTTCATACTCTCAAAAAAGAAGTTTTTCGCACTACTTTCTAGTGTAACTTTATAGTCTGTTATATGTGATACCAAAGATTAATATCTTTCATAATCTGGTCTAACATCTTACTTCGGTAATCCGGTACCGTTAATAAATGTCATGATATAGTTGCCAACCAATTAATTCTTGTTCGTGAATTATAAATTTCATCTGTCAGTAATTTCGATAAACATTTCAAAAAGAAGAAAGCCAAACATGATTGTTATCTTCGTTTCGAATGTGTTTTGACTGAAAGAATCACATATTTCTATGAAAATAGTGCCACAGACGTTAACAGGTTCTAACATAAAATTAGCTGTAGTTTCTTTCCAATCTAAACTGTTGAACTAACTAGGATATTTTGTTTTGCATACTCTATGTTGAAACAGTCGATTTAATATAAAATTTGTAATTATTTCTTTGAAGTCGTATTGGATGATTCAGAGAAGTTAATTTTTAAGCAAAGGTATATCTACCACAGTTGGAATAATGCCGTAAGCATTGAAATAGCTAATGAAAAGAAACAGTGGCGCCATCTTGTCATTCATGATCATAAATCTTTTTCTAGTTCTTTTATTTTATTTTTTCTTATCTTTTATAAGGTCATAGCTACCAGCTCTCTTTCTTTTTTCGTGTCAATAGACACTCATGAACTGTTCAGTTTAGCTTGAGTGCCGTCTATTCTTTGATTCAAGCAGTCTCAAAATTAATTTTCAGGTTCCCTTATTCTTTATACGTCCTTTCATTCCTTAGACCCAATAACACTGGCACGGAAAGGAAGTTCCAGCAAATCCCCCGTCTTTTGAAAGGACCGTTTTCACTCTCTTGAAGTATTTGAAAGTTTGGCTGCAATTATTGTTTCTTGAAAAATGTGTGTATATAAATTTGAAAAATCGCAAATAAAAAATATTCGAAATTGAAAGACAAAATCTGCTTTGTACAGAATCTAGTGTCTTTAAAAGAGTATTGAATGAGAAACTTCACAAGTGGTTATTTAGTTTGCTCCCAACCAAATCTTTTGGTTCTCACAAACCACTGCCCAAAACTTTGGATGAAGAAAATGTGAGTCATAATAATATGATGTGTTTTTTGTGTGTATATAACATAATTATAGTTCTGTAGTCCATATTTATGTCAAATTACAATTCAGACGAACGATTAACTGAACAGTATAAAAACAAGTGGTTCGTGTTTGGTGTCTTTTTTTCAACGCCGTTTGATGGTAACGATCAACCAATGTAATTGACTACTCAGCTGACATTTAAGAATTATGACATTTCATTCTTCTGAAACCACCAGCGTCACGTTAGAAAGCCTAGGGAATCTGTAGTGTTTCATCCCATAAAAAATGCAGAATATTCCTGCGTGGTGGGGCTCCCTTACTGCAATTTATATTTACAGGTCCCCTTAATATATATTTTTCAGTAGTTTCACTTTTATTCAGCTTGTTTTCATGTGACAAACATTACTTTGTATTGTTTATCTTTCTCAAAGATCTTTATTTGTTAGTTTTATAAGCTTCCTTACGTCCTTTGTATTTCAGAGATTAAGATTTGTTGGTTGAGAGAAAAATGTTCGTGTTTAAGCACCACTTATTAACTCTATACACTCATGTTGTGGATGAAATAGTTTAGACCGAGATTATTTTTATTGTTTTGCTGAAGAAAATATATTGTTCGAGCAAAATGTTAAGTTCTGTTTGTTTATTCTTTCCAAAAGAATGCTTACGGAAAAATGTATATCTTAATCTCTCTCTTTTCTTCTTAATAATTAGCAGAAGGACATAATTGACTGACTTTACTTGGGTATAACTTAATCAACGAAATCAAAGTTATATCTGCACCAGCATCGTCGTTTCTACCGACAAAATAGACGTGAAAGGATATATGAAACGGATTTATCACGTAAGGTAATCATGCGAGTCAATTATTCTCTTCTGAGAAGCTGCCTCCTTGGGAATAAAACCCCCTCAAGGTTTGGTTTTTAGAGATAAATCTCTCTCTCTCTTGAGAACCTTGAATCGTATTATTACAACTTTGTGCTAAAACTGTACGATAGTTGAGGATCTACTAACAAAAGAAGTACTTAAAAAGATTAAACCAAACATTGTTGAAGTTCAAAATGTATCGTTAGAATCACTGACTATAACCATTCGACCAAAAACATGTGATAATAAGTTGAAATTAAAATTCTATCTAATATACATGGCAAACTAATTGAATAGTGAGTGTTATACTTATATTTGAACAAAGAGTTAACGTATATGAAATATATTATAAAGGAATAACAAACTATCAACTACAGTGTTGTGTTAGTCGTACTGTCTTTACGCCATGTTTATTGATTGCTTTTTTATTTTATGAAATATATATAATCACTTAGAAAGAGTTACATAATTCCTTTATAAATATATTCCATACAATCATAATCATAGTAAAATTCAATTAATTATAACAACCATCTACCAAACTTAAGTGGTGAAACACATCTTTAAAATAATTACTATTTCTCTTCACAGTCGTTTTTAAACTCTTCAAAATATTTACACATTTCTTTTGTTATCTTTCCTTTCACAGGTTTCCAAGTTTATCCTTCTTTTTTTGTATCCACTCGAAATCCTTGCTTCTTTCCTTTTGCACCTCTTCAAATTCCAGATCTTGTCAATACATTCGTCTTCCTTTTCGCATCCTCCACATTTCTGTTCTTCTTGGCTCATCCATTACAAATGCATCATATATTAGCCTTCATCGTGTTTTATTATTTTTTCTTCTCTCTTCTGATATTGTGACTCATAAATTTCTTCTTTTAGATATTTTTCTTAATGATACTTAGAATGTATTGATTGTTTTTCAATTCTCCTGTTTCTTCGGCCATCTTTTCTAGCTTTATCGTATTTACTTTTGCTTAAAAAATACACCTTTGTGTTTAAAACTCATTTCAATGCTCTTTTTATCATTCCTGTTGTGTACCTGCTGTTTTATATTTCTCTTACGATCTACACCAAATATGTTTTGGCCATTTATATTCTTTCATTTTCATTATCTCAAACATATGCCCAAATTTCTTTCACTCCAATTATTTACATATTTAATCTTCCTGTCTCCAGTTGCCATGTGTTCTGAGGTGTATGTTTATCGATTTTTCACTATTCACTTCATATGTATTCTCTGCAATTTTCCAACCTTCTCTTTCTCTTCCACTCCCATGTTTCAGAAGTGTCCACATTATTTTATTTTCGTTTTATATTTTGAACGAGTTATTAGTAAAGTGTTTTGAATCAGGCTTTTTATTTTCATTTTAGACAATATTTGTTCAAAAGTTTCGTTATCCCTTAAAATAAATATCCTTTCAAAGTTTATACTATGAACGATAATGCGAGATCATTCGGAATCACATACCGTTCACTCCAATAGGAAAAATCTAAGCACATTACACGGCATTAAGTAGTTTGTTTACGTTCTTAGATTACAGGTTGGATTCAGACATTATTTTAAATAAAATAAAATTTACATAACTCTAAATGCGAATGCTTCTTTTCCGACCTTAGCTTTATTTAATTATAACACGATTGTCTTTGTTTGTTTGTTTTTGAATTTCGCGCAAAGCTACACGAGGGCTATCTGCGCTA
>NW_013668303.1:92548-101256 GCF_000517525.1 Limulus polyphemus
CCCCACGGTTGTCTTTAAATTTGAAAAAGAAAAATCATTGATAAAATAATTGTTTAATATATTATTCCAGTTATGTCTATAGAACATCATTATGGTGTTGGCGGTTATACCAAAAATATTTAACGTGTGAGAAACAATGCGTAAAAAACATTGCAAGTGGTTTCCATGGGTCTGCAGATCCAATGTTCGTGTCTCGTTACCGCAAAATCGCTCCACGTTTTGGTGCCGTGGATGCGTTATAAAGGTGTCAGTCAAATCCTATTATTTGGTCAGACAAAATTAGCTCAAGAGATAATGGTGAATGATGTTGACTAGCTGTCTTCCCTCTAATTTATCAAATCATAATTATGGACGGCTAGCGCAGATAGTCCTTGAGTAGAATATTTGAAAAACAAGCAATCATTAAACAGTCATGTTATGTGTGATAATATTCAAATGATGCTTACAACTTTCTAAATTATGTGCCTTTACGCAATAAATATGCATTGAGTAATTACTGCAACCAATTTCTTTGCCGACACTTTCTTCTAACTATTTACTTCCATTCATATTTCCCTAATCTGGACAATTATTTTTGGACCTCTACAAATCTGTTCAAACTGCGTGATGAAAGTTTTAGGCATGTTCGTTATGATCTAATCTAAATCTCAAATGGTCCTGCCCTCTAGTAGCACAGCGGTATGTCTGCAGACTTACAACCCTAGAATACGGGTTTCGATACCCGTGGTGGGCAAATCACAGATAACCCATTGTGTAGCTTTGTGCTTAATTACAAACAAACAAACAAATGGTCCTTCTTTGAGCGGTAAAATACCCTGGTGTCTTGCATGTGAAATATTTCCACAACCGGGTTTGGTTAATGACTACAGACAGGATATATTGATTGATAATAACATTTTGGTTCACTTATAAGATATAAATGTTCCTAATTTTAGCCAGTTTATTATAATTCATTTTAATAAAATATTATTACTGTGGTTCTTAATACGAAATAAGTAACAGATTGTTGTTTCTGAAGTTTCTTAGAGTACACAAGCAATTTCATGACGAAATCATTTGATGAGTGTTTTGTCTGGATATTCACTAACGAAATTGAATTACGAACCATAGAACGCCAACAAGTGCTTTAAATATTTTTCTTAAAGTGTTGGCGTTCTACGAACGTGCGAAGAGAGCATGTTTTAGTACACAGATTTAAAATTGCTTTCTTGAACGATTCGTAACACGTTCAATGAACAGAACAAAACGAAAAACAATTGCCAGCTCTTGTTCCATCTTTGTGTGTTATGTAAGTTGGTTGAAAACATGTTTACAAATTGAACTACTAAGTTATTTTATTTTGGTGTTTCACATTCATCTATTATTAAAACTGAAAAAACAGTGGTGTAAAACACATTCATAAACATTTCAGGCACTGGTGCAGTTTCTGTTTGTTAAGTAATTCGCCACAGGTTAACTGCTAACAGCCATCCAAACAGGTCTTTGCAATACATAACCATCATCATTTAGTCTCTTCGCCTTAGGGCGTATAAGACAGCACGAAAATCAAGCTTGCTACTGGTTTCTCGCTACATACTTGTATTTACAGCTCAGGCGAATCACTGAACCGAAGGAACCTGGGCGATTGACGGCCTTAAAAACGATTGCAACTCCTTTAGTAAGTACAGAAAGAGGCATAGAATAAGTGGAACAAGCGTATCAACAGTTTTAAAAAAAGGAATCACCATTAAAGCCTCTTCTTAGCGAAGCAGAAGTATTTCAATTCGAGTTGGTCTCAATATCACTTAGGAAATTTTACAGAATGGACCCATTTTCAGGCTATTATGTGAGCCATCAAAGTATGCTGTAAATACTGATACACAAATATTAGTGAAGTTTGACTGACAGTTACTGTGAGTTAATGTAATACAGTGGCTAACGACTTTCCATTTCACACGTCAAAGTTAATGGACTTGACTATTCCAAAACCGTCTACTCAACTTTCAACCAGAACTGTTCATCCAACCATTTCAAGTTCTAATCACGAGTATTTTACACCTTTATTAACAGTAACTGGTGAAAGGAGAACTAACAACATGGTGCATGTTTCACAAACTGTCGTTTCGATGCGGCAGCAGGACGATGCTTCATTTGGTTCGTACGTTTCGGCAAATAGGAGCACACCTTCTACATTATCTACATTCCCTCGTTTAGCGATGACATCTTTATTACCAGGTAGTGAACATTTTCCTTTTAGCAGTCGTAAAGTAGTGTTTTTTATATAACTATTTTAACGGATTTTTGTGTTAAGCTCACAAAATTTATTATAATTAAACAACTGTGTCAGTTCCAGATAAAATATAAAAGAGTTATGATAAAGTTCGTTTTGATTCTCCCATCGTTCATTGTTTTCAAATTAGTTGTTAAAATTAAAGTTACTTTCATTGTAAGTTTTATTATTCATGCCTTGTATTTCTTCTTTGATGGAAGTTATTGTTCTTCACAATAATCAAATTAAATGTTACAATCAGATTTTTATTATCTTACTACCTTATAATGAAAAAGATGGTCAGAGATCCTGCATTGTATTCTATAAATAGATTCTACATTACGTTGATTTTATTTCAAGTAAGTCTTAGGGTACTATTCTAAAGTGCAATTAGCGCACCACTCTTATGAATTAGACGGCGTTATTTAAACACAGTTGTTAGTAGAAATTTTAGAATTTTAAGTTATATATTCTGAACCAGCCACTGAAGAGTGTCTATGTTACAATGCAGAGGTAAAACATAACATACTTTTAAGGGATATAGCCTATGGTGGTAGTATGTTCTTTATTCATGTTTATTGCTATTCACGAATATTTCGTTGTGTTATTTTGTAATGAACGGAGAAACAAGTCAGTAAATGATTACTAAGATTAGCGTTTTGTACGCGCTACTGTTTCTCACCAGCGTAACGTATAATTTTTCATATGTTTTTACCTAAAACATCTCTGGAGTTTTTGTTAATAGTTAAGTGGTTAGAAAGAGCCAAATGTTTCTAAACATCCGGGATAAGAATTTTAAACTCACAGTCGTTTATTTTTAGAGTTTATATGAACTGATTCGGACATTTGTTAATCTTTTGTAGTAGTCTTTAGTGTTTATTTTGATTTCAAAAGCTAGTCTTATATGCTTCCAAAGGATTTCTAACAAATACACACACACATGTGTTTCTTGTAAACTGAATATTTTAAAAGTGTGTATGATATACGATTTTCAAGGGTTTTTTTCATTCAAAATAAGTTGTGCTCATGACTTTTAGGCACCTGGATTTAATGACATGTTAACATCGTTACACATCATGTTTAAATTTTTAACAAACTTGAAGAGAATAAAACCAAGCAACTTTACTAGACACACACACTAGATACCTGAAGTTCATAAAATAATCTACTATACATTAACTAAGAAATGGCGTAATATGAAATATTGCAACAATAAATTTAAAAAATTAAGCACTGTTTGTGAAATCAATCACTATTAAAACTATATTCAGCGAAATGTTTTTATATATCAGATAAAATCCAAGCTACTGTTAAAAGGCAGGTAAACATATGAAGATCGATATTAAAACAAAGAGCCGAGCCACATAAAAGATATAGTGTAAATGAAAGTCATTGGGAATACCTGGCTTTCTTTTTTATTGTAGTAACATGAGTATAAAAAGTGGCCATGTTTTTCACAATTTTTCTTAATTTACCCAACTTTACGTTACATCTTTACAAGATGTGCCCTCATATAACTTGTCTCGTTTTTATACATGAGTATAAAAAGTGGCCATGTTTTTCACAATTTTTCTTAATTTACCCAACTTTACGTTACATCTTTACAAGATGTGCCCTCATATAACTTGTCTCGTTTTTTACATTTTTATATAACTAATCTCTTTATTGTAACTTCGTTATTTTGTACCTTTGAAATGTTTTTTGCTTTGATTACAATTTTCAGCAATTAAAAACTTGAATTTAATGCCAATTATGATTTACTTTATATATATATACATACATACATAATTTTTAGACTATCCTAGTCTGCTAATGTGTGTCATATGTGAAAATTATAAAAATAAAAATTATAAATTAAAACAAAGTTTGTTTGTTTATTTCATGGTCGAACCCACCACAGGTTATATAAACCCGATGTTTAGCGTTATAAGCCCGTAGGCTAACCACTGAGCCACTAAAGGGGGAGGGGGACTGACACTATGAGAAGAGAGAATACAACATTAATACTAAACATTTACCCCCATACCAGTCTTTGACAATAGTCGTTTTAATTCAAAGTAATTTATACCCCTACCGACTGATGGATGCACTAACCATTACAAAGATTAGAAAGAACCGTGAAAATATCCTTTGTTTGTCCATGTGTATGTAATATTACTCTAGCCAAATAACTTGACTGCACTCATTACCATGTCTTTAGATATGTTTGCATGTGGAAACTAATATGTGTGAGTCCTATTAAGCAAACTGCAACTCCTTATTTCTATGTTTATAAATCTTAAATGCCTTTCATATAATATAGTCAGATTTTTGATCACATATGTTGTTTATCGCGTAAAACCTAAACCTAATTTAACCTAAACGAACTTTTCTTTTATCGTGATTAAGATTTATGTTGTCCCCCGGTGGGATAATGGTAAATCTACGGATTTATAACGCTAAAATCAGGGGTTCGATTCCCTTCGGTGGACAGAGCAGATAGACCGAAGTGGTTTTCTTATGTGAAAACACATGCTCCATTTATAAAACATTTTTACCACTCTTTGAATGTATGTTTCACTTAACCTATAACAGATGTAATACAATTTAATATGTTATATTATTCTAAACTAATTGAAAAGAAAATTCTAATCAAACTCGGATTCGAACCCCTGCCACTAGCACAGATATAGCGTCGTTACCATTACGTCACACTCTCTTTTCAAATTTCCCACCTGCCCCTGTTGTTGTGGAAAGCAATTCATCGTTAAAATTATAAAAACAATATTCGTAAAAATATTAATATATGTGTTGTTACAGCATTATCTAGTCCTTGTTAATATCTAGCAGTAAAATTTTACTTCAAGCCTATCCTCCTTTGTCTCTTCAATAAGGAGAAGACCAGCATTAACAATAATTGTACTGTTAATATAAAACTGTTCTGAATGTGATATAAAAGTGTTTATATCTGTTCAAAAAGCATAAGAGTAGTGGTATAGTATTATTTGGAACAGATGTGGTAATATTTCAGGTTCTGTTCTATGTATAGACTCAAGGTAGTGTTAGTTAATCAACCTTTCTAACTTAGCTGGAGTCACTATCATGACTCTAGATCGTGTTATTAAGCCCAATTCTTTAGGTCAGCTATATTTAACTAGTCTTGTTTTTTGTTATTGTGTGACTAAGTTATTTTTATAAAAGTACCTTTGTGGTAATTTGAAAAAAAAAATTAACATCTGTAAGACCAGCTGTGTGTATATAATACCTATGTTATTCGATATTTACTATAACGTCAGTAAAATTAATTAAGTTGTTAATTTAAAACACAGATTTCTCGAACAACAATCAAGTGGATTAATCAAATGAGGAATGTATTGTCACCATTATTTAAAATTTGCAGAAGGTTATAACCTTTTAACACTAATGGCTTCTCAGTTGATATTAAAAGTAGGTCACCAAACCATATTTGTTTTGTTTGGAAATTAGCGCAAAGCTACACGTGGGCTATCTGCGTTAACCGTCCCTAATTTAGCAGTGAAAGACTAGAGGGAAGGCAGCTAGTCATCACCGCCCATCGCCAACTCTTGGGCTACTCTTTTACCAACGAATAGTGGATTGACCGTCACATTTTAATGCCCCCACGGCTGAAAGGGTGAGCATGTTTGTTGGGACGGGGATTCGAACCCGCGACCCTTAGATTGCGAGTCGAGCGCCCTATAATTTTATAGACATTAATTTTAATAAAAAATATCCAAGTTTAACAAACAACATTTGCAACTGAGTTGTAAACGCAGTAACTGTGTAGAATTTATATGATTGAATTAAGACGTTGTTCTGTTAAAATAAATACTGTTAAAAGAATGTGATTTATTCTTCGTATAATTTCGAAGTGTTTCGAATTAAATAACGTACGACAAAAATGCGTGAAATAACAACCCACCAGATTCAATAAACTACCGCACCATAGAAACAGTAAACATTTAAATAAATAAAATATATTTTAATCTAGATTTACTGCTGAAACATAGATAACTTCTCTTCAATCTCTAGTAATATGCATAGATAAATACACACATATATATATATTTAAAATATGTCTAGATATGAAGCAACAAAAAGTTTAGCACTAGATAAAATCATTTAATACTAATTTATGATGCGGAGAAACATATTTATCATAAACCTGAAACCTCAGGTAAAGTGTAATTTTTATCGGATCGTCCTATTTTCTAAAAATTTGTTATATGACAGCAAAATTTCTAAAAAGAAATGTGCAAAGGTATTATATTTCTCTTGTGTTTAGAGATATTAATTCAGCGTGTTGCTTTATATACATGTAATGTGCCGTTAACTCCTCCCACAGTTCTGGAGCTAGCAGGATTAAACTTGGCATACAGAATCGGGGTGTCCCGAGAGGTGTGCTTATCAATATAGCGTAAGGGGGGGGAGGTACCATGGGGAGCTAAAACGCCCTGAAAAATCACCAATGTACGAATGGGGTCTAAGGGTAAGTATGTTTACAGCGTCGCTGAACCAGAATCTAGCATAGGATTTTGTGTTTCTGGCTCCCATTAAGATCTCTCTGTATCTCAATGCCTCTTTCCAGCTAATCCTTCTTACTGTATTGGAGCTAGCAGAACCAAACATAGCATACGGTCTCGGGGTGTGTCCAAGGGAGGCTAAAACACGTTCGAAAAATTATCAGGCATGATGGGGGTCATAAAGCAGGTTTTTAGAGTTGCTGAACCCGCATCTGGTTATAATTTTGTGTTCCTGCACCCCCCCCCCCCCTCAGGATATCAAGAACGCCATGTTTGAAACTGTGTTCATACTTCCACTTACTAAACTTGGCATACATGCTCAGGTACCACAAGCAGGTGTCCTAATGGTTTTTTCAGGTAGTTATAGAAGTAACTGAACATAATAGAAGAATCTGATCAATAAACTTGGGACTTTATGAATCACGAGAGACCTTAGTGCCCCGTATCAGAGCGCGAGTATTTTACACTAATAGTACAGTGCTTCAAATAATAAATATTATTTGTAAGATTAAATGCATGTACTCTAATTTGCACTCACACGTTGTTGTTCTGATACGTCTAGTTATTTACAGTTTAAACCTTATTAACATTTAATGAAACATTAAACTTAAATAGTTGTTTTATTATAGAAAATAGAATGCTATTAATATATTTTAAAGTTCATAGGGTCATTGTTACATTTATTTTTGTTCACAAAGTGTAGTTTTTCTATTCATGAATACACTAATGTAATGGATTGTAGTTTTAATGATTGTTATTTTAAATGATAGTTTTTAGTATCTAAAAACTTTAAGACATTCGACTGTATATGGTGAACAAGCAGAAAAATTAAAACACTGTTCTCGCACTGAAGAATTAATTTTAATTTATTTCACATAGTTCATAATAACTTATATTTTTCTGTTCCTAAGTCATCAGTACTTTTAAGTGGACAAGGAATTTCGTGAAATATATATGTACAGTGGGAATAAGAATGCAGATATTCTACTAATACTAGAATTATTAATTCTAATTAAGATTAAGAAGAGTAGTTAAAAATAGAGATATTTTAATTTCAAGTTTTTAACATGATATTCGTCTGTTGAAAGTTTAACAAAATAAGTAAAATGTGTTCAAGTAATGAAAGAGAGTTTATTTATTTATTTGTTTCTTTGTAGTTCAGCACAAAGCTTTACAATGGGCTACCTGTGCTGTGCCCACTACGGGTATCGAAACCCGGTTTTTAGTGTTATAAGCCTTTAGAATTACACTGTGCTACTGAGTGTGTATTTAATTAATGATAATGAATAAGAACTCAAACAATGGATGATATTGTTAAATGTACTTAACATTATCGTTCTTTTTCGAGCTTACAGCTATTTCATGTGGTAATTTTATCTCATGATATTATATTCCCTCCATTTTAAAACATTTTAATATACAGATATTTATTAAGTGTACGAATGTTTAGTGCTAATTTATCTTAGAGAAAGAAATAGTTTTTTGTCATGTAAGATATGTACTGAAGTCTACCCAACTTACTTCTTTTGTCATGTAAGATATGTACTGAAGTCTACCTAACTTACTTCTTTTGTCATGTAAGATATGTACTGAAGTCTACCCAACTTACTTCTTTTGTCATGTAAGATATGTACTGAAGTCTACCTAACTTACTTCTTTTGTCATGTAAGATATGTGCTGAAGTCTACCTAACTTACTTCTTTTGTCATGTAAGATATGTACTGAAGTCTACCTAACTTACTTCTTTTGTCATGTAAGATATGTGTTGAAGTCTACCTAACTTACTTCTTTTGTCATGTAAGATATGTACTGAAGTCTACCCAACTTGCTTCTTTTGTCATGTAAGATATGTGCTGAAGTCTACCTAACTTACTTCTTTTGTCATGTAAGATATGTGCTGAAGTCTACCTAACTTACTTCTTTTGTCATGTAAGATATGT
>NW_013668303.1:101729-102352 GCF_000517525.1 Limulus polyphemus
CTAACTTACTTTTTGTCATGTAAGATATGTACTGAAGTCTACCTAACTTACTTTTTTGTCATGTAAGATATGTACTGAAGTCTACCTAACTTACTTTTTTGTCATGTAAGATATGTACTGAAGTCTACCTAACTTACTTTTTTGTCATGTAAGATATGTACTGAAGTCTACCTAACTTACTTCTTTTGACATGTACTTACGGTCAAATATAGAGAAAAGAAAGTCTCAGTGTTTTTTTTAAATATTTTATTTCTAGGACATATCAGTTCATTATATTTGAATTCTCGACACGAAGACGAGGTGGCTTCCTCTGGTGTGTTATCCAACGAAATGATTCCCTACAGCGTACAACCTTACGATTTCATTCGACAGCTTTTAACGTCACAAAACATGGTTTCTAAAATACTAGGTAAGGAGATTAGTAAGTATTTTTTACAAGTAAAATTATTGTTAAACAAGTTACTTAAACGACACTTTTGCACACATAAAATATTAAAAACAAACATACAACGTCGAATTGTTGCAAAGTAAAGATAGATTTATTAAAAATAGGGCACAGCCCTAAATAAGGCTCTACATGTTTCGGAAACATTCCACACTACCATCATTCGATGACGAGGAGC
>NW_013668303.1:102362-104528 GCF_000517525.1 Limulus polyphemus
AACTTATATTAAAGTTTTTCTTCATTACCAATTTAAGCCGTCTCCAGCCATTATTACACCACCATCATCATGAGCAAGAGCTAAAATCAGATTTTGACTTATATATTTTAAATCGCCTTCGATTTACATAAGCCTACATCACACCCATGAATGCAATTCCATCCATCCCTCCCCGAAGAGTTTACAAAACAGATTTCCAATGTTTCATTTCTTACACTCCTGGTCAAAAATATTTATTCGAGATAATATTTTTTTTCTCAATTTCTATCTTTCTTTAGTATTAATTCCCCCTTAAATTCAACAACGTGATCCATCAATTTAACATTTTCTAGTCTTTAACATGTCATATGATTGCCATATGTTCTGCTCAAGCCGATTCATTCACTTATCCTTTGTCTATCGCATTTTTTATGTTTTTTAATTCTGAATTTCAGGTTTCTACAGGCTTGGCTAGTATAAACTAGATAACAGATATGAATAGTGCAGTAAAAACTACATTTATCACCTTGTTCTATTTTTTATTACACTTGCGAAGCAATTATTTAACTTATAAAGTTATACTGCAATTTATATATATATATATTTGTGTTACACATTCTTGTTAAAATACTTTAAACATAAGGCAAGCAAACCCTTATGTTATCAACTTTACCATTTCCTTACAACCTTGTACATAGTGAGATTTTTAATTTCCTGCTATGCTTATTACATAATCTATTAATAATCTTTTGATCACAGCTTCTGTCTATAGTTACATGTTTTAATAAAAATTATCTCCGATCTTAAGTTACAATCATAAGTACCGATTTTCAGGGCTCGAAATACAAACGTGGAAAAAGCAGATAATTTTTCTGGTCATGGGTAACAGGATCTATTGTGAGGAGAAACAACCACCGAAAACAGTTTTCTATAAGCCGACACTAAGATAAATCCACTGATCCAGTTGTTAATAAAACTAATTTTACTGTGCAACAATTCGATGTCGTATGTTAATTTTTAGTCCTTTACAATACTTTTTGTTTTATAAAAATCAGGCGCAAAGTAAAATATAGAATAACAAGAACGATCTCCAAATTTACGTAATACACCAAACTTACATTAACGAGTGCATGTAGGCTTAGCTTTAGTTTCATTTTTTTTTTTTTTCTATTATGGTGTTGTGTACACGATATTGGGCTTTCTAAGTTCTGCTCCATAATTGTACAACGGTAAATGTAAATACTTGCCACTTTCCTATTTCTAATGGTTCATGATTTATTAATCAACAACAAGTAATTTCTCTCCCATTACAATAGAGATTAATTCAAAACATACGAGTGTGCAGAGCTTCCAGTGACGTAACAAGGGGACGTAAGGCCCAAAACAATATTTTCCCGTGTCAACAATCGCATTCGTGCAAGAATTCAATTTCTTTTTGTTTATTCCACTGTCTATTGTGAACGTCACGATGAAAAAAACCTCTTCACTGGAAGTGAAGAAAAAGTGTCATTGACCACTCTTCAGTTCTTCAGATTATATAGCCACACAGAAACCCAATAAAACACGTTAATCAAAGTGTAGATTGAACTGGACCTCCTTCTTACACCAAAGAACATATATTTAAACTAGTACTTGAAAGTACTTGAAACTTTTCTTGCGTGTATTCTGCTCAGCGAAGACTCCTTAGAAGTCACTTTTTCTAGTCTGTTCCTTCTCGATGGACAGAATTTTCCGTCTCTTTAATCGGTATCAATTTATCGAACTTATTACGTACAATTGTCACTTTCAGGTTTTAAAACATCGTGTAGACTCCGCACATGTTTCGGAAAACTTGATGAAAATCAACTACTCTCAAATCGGCAAATGAGCGAAGTCTTTGACGGTGGGTAGTTGGTGATTTTCTTTCCTAGAGCTGACCTCGATGGGTAATTGGTGATTTTATTTCCTAGAGCTGACCTCGATGGGTAATTGGTGATTTTATTTCCTAGAGCTGACCTCAATGGGTAATTGGTGATTTTATTTCCTAGAGCTGACCTCAATGGGTACTTTGTGATTTTATTTCCTAGAGCTGACCTCGATGGGTACTTTGTGATTTTATTTCCTAGAGCTGACCTCAATGGGTACTTTGTGATTTTATTTCCTAGAGCTGACCTCGATGGGTACTTTGTGATTTTATTTCCTAGAGCT
>NW_013668303.1:104966-108350 GCF_000517525.1 Limulus polyphemus
GGTACTTGGTGATTTTATTGCCTAGAGCTGACCTCGATGGGTACTTGGTCATTTTATTGCCTAGAGTTGACCTCAATGGGTACTTTGTGATTTTATTGCCTAGAGCTGACCTCGATGGGTACTTGGTCATTTTATTGCCTAGAGTTGACCTCGATGGGTACTTTGTGATTTCATTGCCTAGAGCTGACCTCGATGGGTACTTGGTCATTTTATTGCCTAGAGTTGACCTCGATGGGCACTTTGTGATTTCATTGCCTAGAGTTGACCTCAAAACCAATATTTCACTAGAAGAAGTTAAAAATATGTTTTTTCGAACGTTGTTTTAAATTCATAACGTGTGTAGATTAAGTTAACAGTCAACATTTACCGAGTCAGTTCACTCATGTCTTCGCAATCGAATTGTCATCATAATTTTATAATACATTTTATTATAAATATTTATCCGTTATAATTCTGTCTAATACATTGTACCTCATTATTTGTATAATGACAAATAATGTATTAATAGTTTTATTAAACAGTTTATTAAGGTATATTCACTACACTGTATAATGAACGCTTTCTTTTATTGCTTATCGGTTATCCTGAAGATGGCTCCAAGAGAAAGACAACGACAAGTCGTTTTTTTATGTTTTGATAATTCATTAATCATTTGTGCATTATTATGCTGGTTCGTTATTACTGTTTTATATATTGTTTGTTTGTTTGAAGTTAAGCACAAAGCTACACAATGGGCTATCTGTGCTCTGCCCATCACGAGTATCGAAACCCGGGTTCTAGCGTTGTAAGTCCGCAGACATACCGCTGTGCCACTGGGGGCATTTATATACTAAAGGAAAAATATTCTTCAGATCAGTGTTAACTAAGTCCTCTAAAAATAATAATATTTAAGGCTGTTGTTGTTGTTTTAGAGCAAAGTTGCATAATGCTCTATCTGCGATCTGTCCACCACATGGAATCGAACCCAAGACTTTAATGTTGTAAGTTCTTAAACTTACCATTGACCCACATAATTGAAGTAACGTGTAATTTTAGTATGGTTTGTACAGATAGGCGACAACAAAATTGGTCCATAAAAGGAATACAGTTTTGTTTCCTACAAATTTTTCAATTTCAATATTTTTTTCCTTTCAATATTGTACTTTTCAATATAGTATCACGTAAGCATTGCATGCAAGTTATGAATATTATTTATAAAGAAATGAAATGCGTGTATCTTAATATTGCTAAATGAAATGCGTGTATTTTAACATTGCTAAATAAAATAACTCGTAAGACTCAAAAGTTTTAAAACTAGAGGGGCATTCAGGAGAGTACATACCTCCGCTACGCAGCGTTGATCATATTCGGCTCTGAAAACAATACGAAAATGTGTCCGTATGTCCGTCATTATCAACGAACACAGACCATTTTTGGCATTATAATGAGGAATAACATTTTACATATGTTTACCAAGTTTAATGAAAATCTGATCATTTTCGACTGAGTTATAAAGTAAATAGCATGTGAAAAATGGGCCCTCATGTTAACAGATAAGATTTTTTGGATTTTCGTGACCTTGTTGTGACATTGACTTTTGATCTTGACCCTCCGAAAATTAATGCCTTCTAAGGTTGGTCGTAGTCCAAATGTATACTAAATTTTTTTCAAATCCATTCAGCCGTTTTCAATAAATCTTGCTGACAAACACACACAGGGGTTAAAACATAAACTCGGAGGTAACAATGACTATCTGATCAGTGAAAACTATGGAGAGTTTATGCTAACATTTTAGTATTTTTATCTCATTACTTAAGCCTGTTTTTGTCTATAGGAAGGTACTACGAAACAGGATCTTTGAGGCAGGGAATTGTAGGCGGAAGCAAGCCGAAAGTGGCAACACCTGTAGTAGTGGCACAAATTGAAAAATATAAGAGGGAAAACCCGACCATTTTTGCCTGGGAGATAAGAGAACGTCTAATATCAGAAGGTTTGTAATAATAAGTATCATGTAGAGTTGAAAGTTGATAATCACCTATAAATTTGATTTTTATACAACACCAAAAAGCAACACTCAAAACCTGGTATATCTGTTTCTATTACCATAAAATAAATTTACGTTTATTAGAAGAATCATGATTTTGTTTGAGTCAACTAAAACCCGAAAATACATTTGATTCCCGAAGAGCAGTTAACAATAATACAAACTTACTCATTACTTCAAAACGCTAAACATGCAAGAATTAGTACTTATAAAACAAAAATAGTGGTTACGTAATTTAGTCCGTATTAAATATTTAAAATTTAGTACTGATAACACAAAAATAGTGCTTATGTAATTTAGTCCGTACTAAATATGTGAGAATTAGTATTTATAACACAAAAATAGTGCTTATGTAATTTAGTCCGTACTAAATATTTAAGATTTAGTGCTGATAACACAAAAATAGTGCTTATGTAATTTAGTCCGTGCTAAATATGTGAGATTTAGTACTGGTTACATAAAAATAGTGCTTATGTAATTTAGTCCGTACTAAATATGTAAAAATTAGTACTGATAACACAAAAATAGTGCTTATGTAGTTTAGTCTGGACCAAATATGTGAGAATTAGTACTTATAACACAAAAATAGTGCTTATGTAATTTAGTCCGTACTAAATATGTAAAAATTGGTACTAATTATACGTTTCCTTTATAGATTATCCTCTTAGGTAACAACAAAATAATGTACAGTTTAATTTTTAAAGCGTTGGAACAACATTCATTTTCTGAGACTTAACTGCAGCATACTTATGTCAATTTCTCAGACGAAGTGTAACACTCGCCTTATATACGTTACTATAGGATGTGGACTTATAATTGGCCAGTTATGAGAGCTGCTTTTATAAGTTTATTTCAGCACTAAACAAGCACAGTGGAAATTGCTTTTGATGTTCAGAAATCACTGCGTATTTTGGTCACTGGAGCATTTACGTAAACAAACGAACTGATACAAATACGTTCCATATATCATAAATACATGAAAGTAAATTAAATAAGTTCCCTTTACCATAAATACATGAAAGTAATACAAATACGTTCCCTTTATCATAAATACTTGAAAGTAATATAAATACGTTCCCTTTACCATAAATACATAAAAGTAATATAAATACGTTCCATATATCATAAATACATGAAAGTAAACTAAATACGTTCCCTTAACCATAAATACATCAAAGTAATACAAATACGTTCCCTTTACCATAAATACATGAAAGTAATACAACGACATTCCCTTTACCATAAATACATGAAAGTAATACAAATACGTTCCCTTTACCATAAATTCATAAAAGTAATATAAATACGTTCCATATACCATAAATACATGGAAGTAATTCAATACAGGTTTAGCTGAGAAA
>NW_013668303.1:109264-110140 GCF_000517525.1 Limulus polyphemus
GACGCATCTATATAAGTCTGCCACGGCAGGTTTAGCTGAGGAACTGTCTATCGACGCATCTATATAAGTCTGCCATGGCAGGTTTAGCTGAGGAACTGTCTATCGACGCATCTATATAAGTCTGCCATGGCAGGTTTACCTGAGGAACAGTCTATCGACGCATCTATATAAGTCTGCCACGGCAGGTTTAGCTGAGGAACTGTCTATCGACGCATCTATATAAGTCTGCCACCGCAGGTTTAGTTGAGGAATCTGCATAATTCTGCCATGGCAAGTTCAGTTGAGGAACTGTCTATTGACGCAGTTATATAAGCCTGCCACAGCAGGTTTAACTGAGAACCTAACTGTCTATCGACGCATCTATATAAGTCTGCCATGGCAAATTTAGTTGAGGAACAGTCTATCGACGTATCTATATAAGTCTGCCATGGCAGGTTTAATTGAGGAACTATCTATCGACGCATCTATATAAGTCTGCCACGGAAGGTTTAGTTGAGGAACTGTCTATCGACGCATCTATATAAGTCTGCCACGGCAGGTTATGTTGAGTAACTGTCTATCGACGCATCTATATAAGTCTGCCACGGCAGGTTTAACTGAGAACCTAACTGTCTATCGACGCATCTATATAAGTCTACCACGGCAGGTTTAGTTGAGGAACTGTCTATCGACGCATCTATATAAGTCTGCCACGGCAGGTTTAACTGAGAACCTAACTGTCTATCGACGCATCTATATAAGTCTACCACGGCAGGTTTAGTTGAGGAACTGTCTATCGACGCATCTATATAAGTCTGCCACGGCAGGTTTAACTGAGAACCTAACTGTCTATCGACGCATCTATATAAGTCTACCACGGCAGGTTTAGTTGAGGAA